>NC_068990.1:65404440-65405253 GCF_001194135.2 Octopus bimaculoides | reverse complement strand
TATATATATATATATATATAAATACACACACATATGCATACATATATACATGTATGTATAAACGGGTGGATGAATATACAAGACCTCGTGTATAAAATGGGAAAATGTCTACACCTGTTTTTATATTGGTATTTATATGTCTATGTATGTATATATGTAAGCATATATCTTATGTGTATGTATGTATGTATGTATGTATGTATGGATGGATGTATTGAAGAATAGTTATGATTATATATAAACACATATATGTATATATAGATATTCATACGTACATTTATATATTTGTGTGTATGTGTGTATGCATGTTTGACAGTATGATTGTATGTGTGTGTGTTTGTATATGTTAATCTATATTCATATATGCTTAGCAGCAATGGTGGACGAACTTATATATCTATCATTTTTCGTATCTTTTCCTATCTTTCAATTGAGGTGTAAAAACAAAAAATAAAGAAAACACATATAGATAATAAAGAGACACACACACACACACACACACACACACACAAACACACACATTCATGCACTCATATCTGCACACAAAATCTAAATATACACTCTCATATGTATAAATGTAAAATGAGACACAGAGGATAGGCGCCGACACACAGACACAGAAATACATACGCACGTAGCCTCGCGCACAGGAATATCATCTCTACAAACACATTCACACACACACGCACACATACACGTTCGTGTGTGTATACACCCATACCTACAACCATAGATATATCTATCTATCTATCTATCTATCTATCTTTCTATGTATATATATATATATAAATATATATATATATATATATATAT
>NC_068990.1:65398884-65399213 GCF_001194135.2 Octopus bimaculoides | reverse complement strand
TATATATATATATATATGTATATATAAACATCTATGCTTATGCACATTAACATAGACAAACACACATGCATTATATATAAGGCAGATGTTGGTTTGTTTACATCCACGGCGTTCGACCATATGACATCGATAGATAGAGCACGAGACTAAGAATATATAGGCACTGGAGTCGTATGAATCTAATTATGAAAGTCAATATAATTAGGAAACCCACAATTGGATGTATTCAGCTCATAATAAATGTGACTAATGAAAATAAAAGAATAATTAGATAGAGATTCTATCTATCTCTCTCTCTCTCTCTCTCTATATATATATATATATATATA
>NC_068990.1:65394671-65398784 GCF_001194135.2 Octopus bimaculoides | reverse complement strand
ACACACTCCTACTCTACCTTCCCACTCCACCCCATCCAATTCCTTACAGGTTTCAACCTGCTTAAATTAACTTCATTGCTGTCCGATGATAAGAAGAAAGCTTCAACCTCGTAAGTGCCCACTCATTCGAAAAGGTACGAGACAAAAATCATCATTAATAAAAGATTCGAGATATTGTTGGGAGACACTTGTTTGCTTGAACAGCTACCACACTACAATCTATTGCGTCTATTCTTACGGAAGACAGACGTTCGCATAACTGTAGTAGAAAAGGTGTAGTAAAAGATGTTGAGGTAGCAGATGAAATAGGTATGTGGACGACTTCAAAGTAAAACAATGGAAAAGCATCGGGTTGTATTTTAAATAATTTATTTAAACGACACTTGCATTTACTTGTTGTATACACCAAATATTTCACTACATCACGTTACCAACTGCTTCGAGCTGGCGAAGAAATTAACAGGGTAAATACTGTGTTGATACGATAGGGTAGAACCGGACATGTTTTGTGTCTGTGTGTGCGTTGGTCATTCAGTGGTGTCTGTTTATGTTCTGCGACTGCGATTGTCGTTCATGTTTGAATATCTGGATGTGTTGCCTGTTTAACTGATGAAGCTACTGGCTGGCTATCTCTCTCTCCGTCTATCTCTGACTGTCTGTCCCTTGACGGATTGCTGTATTTATAATGGTCGTGACAGCTAGAAGGACAGATATACCACAGGAGAAATTCCTACCTTTGTAAGTCGCCTCCTGTCCACTTGAGCCTTAAATGACACGGCTGAGGTCGAAGGTCGAAGGGAAACAATCCATCATTTTTTGACAGGACAAAAAAATTTCTTTCGTGCCTGTTTGGTCGGTGGTGGATCAGACGAGCGAGAATCCTTAGATTCGGTTTCGAATCTCAGCTCGGAAAAAGGAAGTGTTAGTTTTTACATAACTAACGACATCCTTTATTCAGCGGGCAACGGTAGTATTCGAGTCGACAATGGACCACCGTTCGAGTGGCAAAAATGACACACGGGGCTATATTTTATGGTCCACAGAAAGACAAAAGAGAAAGATGACTTAAGTAGGTTTCAATTAAAAATTCTGCATCACCAAATGAATTTGATATACAACCTAAGGGGGAGGAACTCGTGCTATTCTACAATAAATTAATACAAAATTTTGTTTACATAAAGATTGAATCACAATTTAATTTCAAGGAAACAAAGAAAAGGAAAAAATAAAGTGTGAGATTAAGCAGCAGATGATGGAGCATAGGAGTACATCCCAAAACAAATGGCGTGTTCAGCCACGCCCTACGAACATGACCGCAATGGCGTTGGCTCGGAGAATGGCCAGTGACACTCACTACAACATACACTCCACCTCACGGGGCTCATTTCTCAGACAATGATTTACCCCTGGCAGGAAATATGTCCTCGAAGACGAGAGAATTTCTTCTCAGACAAATTTGAAGATCTTGTATATTTAATACGTAACCTAAACATCTTTTAATTCTTTCATTTTTATAAAAAATAAAATATAGTCCTTAAATTTAATTTTTCCTGTGGTCTTAGTAACCATAAATAACACTATTTCAAACTTCTGGGGAAACATCAGCGCGGTGTAACTCTAGACACGTGTCAGTTATGTTAAGTTCACCCTTGTACGAAGTTACAAATGAACAGAGAAGATAGAAAACAGAAACTAGTTCATTGTTCAAAATACATATTTCATGAGGTTTTTTTCCTTCCTCTTTTTCCCTCTAATTCATTAGCTGTTTAGACATAGAGACAGAAAGTTCTTACATGAAAACTAGATATCACCATGGTAGCTCTGGCTTGCAAAACAGTCCTTTGGTATAGCTATATTTAATGTAATTGCCACGAACTAATCTGCACGCCCACTTTCGTTCTTCTCGGGGGCAGACATGAATTACTGGTGGCTATCTCTTGTTATACTTTTTGATTAATTAGAACCTTTGGGGGGTTTTTTCCATCTCTAATGTTTCGTTCTTAACTTCTATTCTTAAACTATTAAATAGTTTTATATTTATTTTAAATGTTAAAAAATTCCTCATGAATATATTTTGTATCATAAACACTAAAAATCTTAATATCTTTTTTTAAAAAATGGAATATTAAATATGATATTTTTATTAACCAACAGAACGAAAATTTAATTTTGTCAAAGATTACCTAGTTAGCGTAAAATTGCATGATAATCAAATCCAAATACTAAACTGAATATGTAAGGGTCTGCTTGATTGATAAGCGAGAAATATGGAGGGGGAGGTTATAATTGATTACAATAACCTATCTATCGCGATATTGCTTGGTGTAGCGTGGTGTAGTGTGGGGTAGCACATTATAATCGTGATATTCTTATTCATCAACATCTAATAGTCTCTACACATTGCTAGGCAGGGCGCCTTGCCCATCTCACGCCGCTGACGGTAAAGAGAATTGAGAGTTAAGCAGAAACTAGACTTCTTGTTGCTAACATCATACTCAAAACAATTCACAACTCTCCAGACTTTGTTACACAACTACTCCAGCTCTACATCTACGATCTGTATCAGCAAAAAAAAAACTTTCCACAAAACAGACTTAAAATATCACTTTCAAAGTCTACCATCTCCTTTCTTATCAGTATTTTCTATTATTGTTCTGGTCCCACAAAAGCCTTGTGATTGGATTTAATAGGCATACATCAAAAGAAGCCCAGCGTGCGCACACACACGTGTGTGTGTGTGTGTGTGTGTGTGTGTGTGTGTGTGTGTCTGAGCGTGTGTGTGTGTTTATGTCTCCCTTTACGTGATTATTGTAAATGAATGTCCCTGTCATACAAGCAGTTTTTCCCGGCCATGGATAAATATTACCCTGCCTGGAAAGAAGTCAAGGTTGGTTAAAGATACAATATTCAAGCCATAGAAAATTTGCCTCAACAAATTGTGTCTGACCAATGGACGCATGGTTAACAGAGAAAGTAGTCTGTGAGTGTGGGTGATGTGCAGGAACAATAGACACTAAGAACACAGGAAATAAATTTTCTCAAATCCCCAGGGAAATCATTAGAAGCAGTAAACAGTTTCTTTTTACCCAGGTGACAAAATTAGCAGTGGAGGTGGATGCGCTGAAAGAATAGTTGCTTGAATTAGAGCTAGCTGTGCAAAGTACAGAGAGCTATTACTTTTATTGGTAACAAAGATCTGATCCCTCAGAATGAAGGACAGTTTGTTTGTTACTTGTGTATGAACAGCAATGTTATATGGTAGTGAAACATGGGCTGTGAATGAAAACAACATGTAGGTGCTAGAAAAAGATGAAGCCAGCATGCTCTGCTGGATGTACAATGTCAGTGAACATATACAACTTGGTATAAATGTGTTGAGAGAAAAACTGTGTATAAGAGGAGTAAGATGTAATGTGAAAGAGAGAAGACTTTGCTGGTTTGGTCATGCAATGTATATGGATAGACACAGCTGCACAAAGAAGTATCAACCTCTAAATGTGAAGGGAAAACCTGTGGTAGGGGAAGACCTAGGAAGACATGGGACAATGTGGCGAAAGATGATCTGAAGATGTTTGAGTCTCATAGTGGAGATAAGAAAGGACTGAAATGACTGGTGATTTGCAGTGCTTGAGAAGACCCAGCTCAGTAAAATCGAGGCCATAAAGGCATTGTTTATGTCCATGTCCCTACACACAATCTGTCTGTAACAAATCTCTCCACCACAACCCATCTTCCTAACACCTTCCACATCCTCCATCTGTGTTCATCACTCACTGTATTCCCTTCACTTCTATCTCTCACTCTCCCCTTGTACATTTGCAAACCTACATGCACTCAATGGGTGCCTGTTGTATCTCTTTCCCACAACATATCGTCCAGTACCTAACAACTCCTCTCTCTACTTGTGTCCACTCACTATATTCCTTCCTCTCCATCTCTCACTTAACTTTTGCAATCTTGCAAATTTACCCACCCACTCACCCTATTCAATTCTTAGATCTACTTCACTCATTTTTATTTCTCTATAACTTGAGAGTACCCCAATCACATCTTCTCTCTCTCTCTCTCTCTCTCTCTCTCTCCCTCTCTCTATCTCTCTCACTCTCTCTCTCT
>NC_068990.1:65390428-65394622 GCF_001194135.2 Octopus bimaculoides | reverse complement strand
CTCTCTCTCTCTCTCTCTCTCTCTCTCTCTCTCTCTCTCTCTCTCTCTCTCTCTCTCCCCTCCCCTCTACTGCATGACACTTATTTCTGTCTCCATACTCTAACCTCTCATCACCAGGTCCAGGTACAAAGCCACTTCTCTCTCTAGTACTCTTCCCTCAGTCAAGGGATCATGTCTTGCAAGTTACTTAATGACCTTACTGCTGCTGGTGCCACATAAAAAGCACTCAATATACTCTGTATAGTGGTTGGCATTAAGAAGTCATGCCAAAGCAGACAGGAGAACTTCACATAGCCTTCTGACTTACCAGATCCTTTCAAACTATATAAGCCATGCCAGCAAGAAAGGCGGGCATTAAATGATGATGATGATGATGATGATGATGATGATGATGATGATGATGATGATGATGATGATGATGATGATGATGATGATGATGATGATGATGATGATGATGATGATGATGATGATGATGATGATGATGATGATGATGATGATGATGATGATGATGATGATGATGATGATGATGATGATGATGATGATGATGATGATGATGATGATGATGATGACGACGACGATGACGACGATGACGACGGTGACAACGATGACAACGACAATGACGATGACGGTGGTGGTGGTGGTGGTTATGATGGTGATGATATCTATATGTATAATATTCTATACATTCTTTGAAGTCCATGTGCTGTAGTGAAGCCCCGTAGTATCTACATTAGGATACCACTAGTCATGATATATGCATGATATACAGAGTGTTTGAGACAATTGAAACCTGGCAGAGCACTTTTCTCTCCTGATCAAACCACAGCTGATTGTTTCCAAAGGGAGAGAGAGAAAGAGAAATATTGAATAGTAACCTTATGTATTGTACATGTAGCTGTGTTGCCATGTATTTCATTTTGTTGCAAAGATGTATAGGCTCTGTTTAGTGATAACAAGAGGTGCACGTCAGGTAAGATATGAAGGCATGCACCATTGCAGCATGTCACCGTATCCACCATTTGTCAGTATTTGTTTGGGTCATCCTGAGCAATCCTCTGAGCAGTGTCCAAGTCAGTTCCATCTCCATGAGATATTTCCTTATGTTTTGTGACCATGAAGTATGTGGCTGACCAACACAAGCCATCACCTCAGCTAGATGGATCCTCAGAGAAGAGAACATGGATCCAACTTGGAAAAGTCAAGCATTTTATGTTGACCTCCATAAGGCATTTGACCCAGTAGACTGAGATGTACTCTGAAAGATTCTGGAGTTGTATGATGTACCTTCCTGACAGCCAGCTTACCACATTTATCACCTTTGAAATATTGAAGACTGAATTATGGGGCCTCCATTGATCAATGTCAATCGTACATTTGTACATGTATGTGTAAGTCTAGGCAAGATTTTTGAGGGAGGCTAGCATTTGTACATGTGAACCAGGTTTCCTCTCTCTTGCTGTACATGCAGGTCAAGTTTCCTTTCTCCACACTGCTGATGTTTATTGAGAAGAAAGGCCATCACTTTAGTGCCATTTCAGATTTTGCTGTTTGTTCACAATCTGAACAGATGATACATAACATTTCACCCACCCCTACTAATCCACCACTCAGGAGTGGTACTTTTTCATCAACACAGAAAAGATGAAAGGTAAAGTTGTTCTTGGTGGGATTTGAACCTAAAGCACAGGGAAATAGAACAAGTATTACAAGTTATTCTGTCCAACATGCTAATGACTGCCAATTCACCACCTTAGAAAGCTGAAATAGACTGAAATGTATCCTACTGAACTTTAAATTTTTACCCCAATCCTTTACTAGGTTCAGACTATTATTTTGTTTATTAGATTCTGAAAATAATACATCCTAGATACATTTAAGATTGACACCTTTCTATTCTATGCAAAAATAAAAATAAAAATAAAGATTAAATTAGGGTAATGATAGTAAGGTATTTTAATGTTATCGATATCATTATCAGCGACTTTTTAACTTTGTACACAAACACTACCAATCAGTGATGAACATTTAGTCTTTGATTCATTTTAATGAGATAGATAATAACATCATTAATATTTTTCCATAAAACAAAGAAAATTTTTTTTTTTAATTAGCTCAGTTACAGATCACACAACAGAATGATGTTCAAAGGTAAATACTATTTTATATAAATGTTTTATTTATATTTACATTCAACATTTCATTTTGTGCCAAACCTTGGAGAAAGCATGGAATACAAAGTTGAAGAAAATGTTTTCAATTTTGAAGACAAATTTATTTTATATTCTTTCACTACATTTTTATATTAATCTTCAATCCTCTCTTTCTGCATATTTAGCCCAAATATTTTCAAGCCACCTTGCTCTGTATATGCACTACAATTTCAGCAAAGAAAGTGTCACAGTGCCATGTCATCTCAAACATAATGCAGCTTTCCCTTTTTGTACCTAAAAATTCATAATATATTTTATCCTCTTTTTTAACACTCAATTATGATGCTGCCCACCAACTAATTTTGACTGATGATTTGTATTAAATTTCTCACATCTTACATAATTAAATTCAGTAGTATCCTTTTATGTTCCCTTAAATCATCTGTCCCTATTGAAATTTAGCAACAAAAAATTGTCACTTCTCCAGCTCAATATCTCTCTTTCTGCTTTCTATATAACATGTTGCTTCTCTATATGTGTTGGTTCAGTTATTCTAATATGTATAAGGTGAATCTTATTTTGTATTTTATTCTTTCTTCACAAGCATCTTTTATTTCTTCATAAACAATACAGTGAAATTGTAATTTTAATTTATTAAACGTTGCAAGCTTGCTATATCAGAAAATGTTTGTGCTCACATTACAATTAAGTCTTCATGCACAGGGTCAGATTAAAACCTATTGAGGCCCTAAGCTTTAAAAGATTTTGGTGCCCCCATATATAATTCAAAATATAAACAGTATTAAACCATAAAATAATTTTTTATTTTTCAAAATGCAACAAAACTAACAGTAAGATGGAAAATAATGTCTGTTTTTGTATACTTCCACTTTATTTATATTTGAAAAGTTTCCTGCTCCTTTTTCTAAATGCAAAGTCTTTGACCAGATACTCCCTATGACACCACAAACCAATTCATATAAAGCAATACAAATATTATTTTAGCAAGTTTAAAGTAATTTCTTTTGTGCTGTAAACTATTTACCATTTCTACGGTGCCCCTGCTTCCCTTGATGCCCTAAGCACGTGCTTATTTTTTTGCTTGCCTAATGATTTAATCCAGCACTGTTCATGCAGCATGTGTATCTTGATAATTTTTTGCTGGTCATTCTATTTATTATGTCATTCAATGTTCATTAACAGCAAAATAAATAAATAGTTTCTTATTAGCTAAGTCTTTTAGTCATAATTAAACCTTGTATCTCAGATAAAATCTAATAAGATTAATTGCATGTTTGGGATTGCCATTGCACTGCAAAGGATCAAACATTCTCATCACTGTAATTAATATCTAGTGAATTCTAAAATATTTTAAGTAATTTCTAATTGTTCCAATTTCATTTTTGACTAAGTTTAGTCATTTAGAAAATTATGTTTCTCATTATAAATGTTGCCATTTTGATTAATTAAATTTTCTTGCATAGGCTCCCATGGTAATTTGTCCTGGTATTCTCTTTTAACTTATTATGCCATTTTGTATGATCCATGAAATAACTATTTATTTCAAGTCCTTCTAAGACTATCTGTCATAGTTAAAATGAGACCACAGCATGTCTAGAATCCTC
Organism: Octopus bimaculoides; assembly: GCF_001194135.2. Classification (NCBI taxonomy): domain Eukaryota; kingdom Metazoa; phylum Mollusca; class Cephalopoda; order Octopoda; family Octopodidae; genus Octopus; species Octopus bimaculoides. Next base: position 65,390,847 of record NC_068990.1, on the reverse strand, counting down.
ATTTTACAGATAGAGATCAGACTCAATTCTAGATACATTCCTAATTTAATTAAATTGATTCAAAATTTCAGGCTGACTTCTTTTTTTTTTTCCATCAAATTTACTAGTTTTGAAAGTAATTTTTTTTCTTGTCACCATTGTTGTGAATTTCAATTTACGTAAAACTTTCTTGGCTTACAACATCAAGCATACTCATACCCACTTAACTGTTTAACTTTTCATGCAGTAGACACTCCTTGGTAATTTTTCTCAGTCATTCTAAGTTATTAGAACACTTAGTATTCACTCATAAATAAATTATATATCTTCTATCGTTCTTAGATTTATTAATTACAGTGAAACTATGCTTTACTGATTAAACTGAAACATATCTGAAATTGTCAATATACTGCTAAAGATGATATCCAGAAGGAGGGAGG
>NC_068990.1:65388164-65390418 GCF_001194135.2 Octopus bimaculoides | reverse complement strand
AGGAGGAGGTCAACATAATGATAAATATTAGTTTTATTCCCCATTGCAACCCATATTCATTATTTACATTTGGTATTTTGGATATTTTGTTTGTTGTTAACACATTTCAGCTGATATACCCTCCAGCCTTCATATGTCTTGGGGAAATTTTGAACCTGGCTTCTCATTCCTAAGGTATTATTATTATTATTATTCAGGTCACTGCCTGGAATCGAACTCAGAATGTTGAGGTTAGTAGCCCATGCTCTTAACCACTATGCCATATGCCCATGGGCAATTATGGAGCGAATTTTAGGGCTTATAATTCTAATATTTTCCTATCCTTCCTTAATACCAGTTCCCAAGGATAGGAAAATATTAGATTTATAAGCCCTAAAATTCACTCCATGATTGCCCATGGGCAACTAACTAGTACAGGCTACTAACCCCAAGATTCCGAGTTTGATTCCAAGCAGTGGCCTAAATAATAATAATAATAATAATAATAATAATAATAATAATAATAATAATAATAATAATAACAACAACAACAACAACAACAACAACAACAACATCGAAAAATACCTTAGGAATGAGAACCTAGGTTCGAAATTTCCCCAAGACACCTGATGAAGGCTGGAGGGTATATCAGCCAAAACGTTGTGTTAACAACAAACAAGATGAGGACAAATATCTGTCAAATGTAAATAATGTAAATAATGTACATAATTCCTCATCTCTTAAATATAGAACCATATTTAGTTATTTTGAATTGTGGCTCTACTTTTCTCATTAGAATTGGTCATTTAGAAAAAAAATGTTCTCTTAAATCATTTACTTTCAGTCATACATGCACACTAGCATTGCACATCCAGCAGAGCATGCAAGCTTCATTTCGTTCAAGCCTTCACATGTCCATGTTTCATTGTCATGTAACATAGCTATTTCTACACATGCATACACTCTACCTTTCACTCTGAGGGAGAGGCCCTTTGTTGTCAACAAAGGTAGTAGCTCTCAGAACTTTACCCAGCGAGTTCTTATTCAAGCAACTATGCTTTCAGAGCATCTTTCTCTACTGTTAACTTGGTTACCTAAGTAATAGAAACTATATCTTCTACTTCAACTATCAACTACAGATATTTGAGGGAGTTTATTTTCTGTATATTCTTAGTGTTTATTGTACTTGCACAGCTGCCACACACAAAAACTACTTTCTCTGTTAACCTTCCCATGATACCACTGCACCTCTTATGTGTCCATAGCTTGCATTGGGTACACCATATTGAGTTTCTACCAACACCTTTTCTACATATTAAGCAGGGCCATCTCCCTGAAAGGATCAGTGATTTATCTGTTTTCCTACTCACATGGCTTTTGTCTTTACTAAATTAACTCTTAAGTCCCTTGGATTCTAGACCTTACTTCCACACCTGAAATTTCTTCTCTTGTTCAGGTAGTGATTCAGTATAAAAACAAGGTCATCAGCATAGAGCAGTTCCCTAGGGCAACCAGTCTTAAATTCCTCTTTAATAGCCTGGAGTATTATGGTGAACAAGAAGGGGCTGAGAACTGACTTTTGGTGAACTACCTGTACACTTACTACTGAATTTCCTATTTAATTACTTTTAGTTAATTAAAGTTTCATCTTATCTCTTGCTTTTTTTTTTTCACAAGTTTTGTCATTTAAAAACAATCATTAAGATCCCTACATCAATTATAATTAGTCCACCTGAGTTTGAATTAATTAAAATTAATTCAGATTTCTTGGTTTAATCTGTGAAGTATGCAAGCAACTTCATTTGTGTTTAATCTTCTAACAGTAAACAACCCGAGTCATTTTTTTTATAATCACTTCATATTCACTCATGAGAGAAAAAAAACATCATCCCTCACCATTTTAAAATATTGAAGTCACAGTTATATTATGCTCCACTAATAAATTCTAATATACCAGGAGTTATCAAATGGTCGCCCATTTCATTATGTATGTAATTAATTTGAATTAACTGAAATTTCAGGTTGTCTCCCTTTCTTATTTTGACCAGAGTTAGCCACTTAGAATATGTTTGTTCTTATCACTAAAATTTACTAACTTACTGTATCAAGTTTGGCTTCTGTCCACTTGGTTATTAAGGTTCCATGCAGCAAGCATCCCAAGGTAATTTTTGCCAATTATTCATTTTTTGTTTTGATACCACCCAGTTTAAATTCATTAAAAACTACTACTACTGCTGCTGCTGCTGCACGCACACACACACACACACACATCTAT
>NC_068990.1:65377452-65388154 GCF_001194135.2 Octopus bimaculoides | reverse complement strand
ATATATATATATATATATATATATATATATATATATATATACATATTCTGTACATGGATTCCTGATAGCTTTTCTTAAGGACATTCAATTTGTTCAGTCAATCTATTGACTGATTGAGTAAACAGAACCATGAACATACCCATAATGCATATCAGAAACAGCTGTAATCCAAAGATGCACAAATAATCATGTAAAGGCCATTATGTATGCCTTCTCCTGTATATCACTCAGTGTAAAAGACCATTTGAATTGGGGAATGCAACCATGGATTTGTAAAATCAATTGGTGATAGACTTTGACTTTGGATATTGCCTTAGGATTGCCAGGAATTCTATACCAATCTGAAAATATTTTGTTTGCCTGGTGTATTTGTATTAAGAGAGAGATTGTGAAGTATTTTCCTTTATTAATAACTCTATTTATATATATTCGTCTCAGAAACAATAAAGGGCAGTCACCATATTCCCTTCCATATCAGATAACTTTGATGAGTGTAAAGTTGTATAATTGGATTGTTACCTAACACTCCATTGTATACTTTATGCGAAACCAATTGGTAAGATCAGCCGCGATGGATATTTCATCATATATTTTGCAGACAATATATCACCATCATCATTTAACGTCCATTTTCCAGGCTAGCATGGGTTGGACGGTTTGATGAAGGTCTGGAGAGCCAGCGGCTGCACCAGGTTCCAATCTGATCTAGCAATGTTTCTACAGCTGGATGCCCTTCCTAATGCCAACCACTCCGAGAATGTAGTGGGTGCTTTTTATGTGCCACCAGCACAGGAGCCAGTCAGGCGGGCCTAGCATCGATCACATTCAGATAGTGCTTTTTACGTGCCGCCAGCATGAAGGCCAGTCAGGGGGTACTAGCATCAGCCACATTCAGATAGTGCTTTTTACATGCCACCGGCATGGGAGCCAGTCAGGCAGACCTGGCATCGACTACATTCAGATGGTGCTTTTTATCAGGTCATCCTATAAGATTTGTCCAAATTTTAAATAAAGAAAACAAGTGATCAAATGTTATATTTAATTGAAATTTAATCATCAATGTACTTTCCCTGGTTATCTATGACTTCCTTCCATCTACTTACAAGCTTTTTAATCCCATCAATGTAAAACTCTTTTGGTTTCAAAGTGAAGAACTCTGAAATGTCATTTTCAACCTCCTCCTGGCTTGCAAAAGTTATGTCTCACAAATGATTCTGTAAACTGCGAAACAAATGGTAGTCTGAAGGAGCAAGGTAGGGAGAATAAGGTGGATGAGGAATTTTTTCACAATCAAATTCTTCAATCTTCTGTGAGGTGATCTTTGCAGTGTGGGGTCATGCATTGTCCTGATGAAACATCACTCCCTTTTGATTCACTAAAGTGAGTCTTTTTTCCTTCAAAGCTTGATTCAAACGCTCCAATTGCTGACAGTAGAATTGAGCATTGATTGTTGCATTGGGTGGTAACAATTCAAAGTGAATTACTCCTTTGCAATCCCACCAGATAGAGAGAAGAACCTTTTTCCCATGAAGTTCCCTTCTCGGTTGTGGTTGAGCTTTTTCCCTTTTACCAAGCCACAGTTTATGATGGTTAACATTTCGATAGAAGATACATTTTTCATCACCGGTTACAAGTCTATCCAAAAAGGGTGAAATGAGTTCACAAGAATGGAGAGAAGAGCAGATGTCAACTCGGGATTTGCGGTTGCTTTCGGACAATTCATGAGGCACCCGTTTTCCAAGTCGTTGAAGATGACGATGAACAGTTTTATGGTTTGAACTAAGCTTTATTGCCAATTCTTCAACTGAAAATGTAGGATTTTCTTCAAGTAATGCCTCAAGGAGCTTATCAAACTCAACTGGACATCCTGTTCAATCTTCATCTTCTGAAATCTCCACTTCTGAATTTTGCAAACCATCTTCTGCAAGTTTTTTCATTCAAGCATTCTTTCCCATAAACTGAGTGTATGATTCAAGTCACTTCGGCTGCAGAGTTTCTTTTTTTACTCATAAAGCATTATGTGCCTCAAATGCTCTTTGGATACTTCCATGTTAGAAATGGGTTTAATCAAAGAAATTTTAATTCTATTATTCTGTAAAATAATATTTAATTAGTTTAAATGTACACAAATGCATAAAAATAATTTTTAATTCCATTAGACATTCTAAAATACTATTAAACTTCATTCAATTTTGAAAAAGGTAAAATTGGACAGAACTTATGGGATGACCTGATACATGTCACCGGCACAGGAGACAGTTCGGGGGCACTGGACACAGCTAAAATATTGGTTTTATTGGACTCAACAAGTCTTCTCAAGCATATCATATTGCACAACGCATCAGGTGTACTCTTAACTGGACCAGACATGCGTGGCTGCAGTCTCACTTTAGTTGCCAGGTTTTCTCTATCAAAGCATATCTCGAAAGGTCTCAGTCTCCTGTCATTGCCTTTGTGAATTCCAGTGTTCAAAGGTCATGCTTCACCACCTCATCCCATGTCTTTCTGGGTCTACCTCTTTCACAGGTTCCTTCCACAGTTGGGGAATGGCACTTCCTTACGCAGCTGTCCTCATCCATAACACATGACCATACCAGCAGTCATTTCTCTTGCACACCACATTTGATTACTTCTTATGCCCAACTTTTCTCTCAGGGCACTTACACTCGTATATGCACACTGACATCTAGTGGATTGTACTAGCTTCATATCTTTCAAGCCTATGCATGTCCTCAGCAGTCATGGCCCATGTTTCACTGCCATGTAACATGGCAGTTCGCTCACATGCATCATATAGTCTACATTTTATCTTGAGCAAGAGGCTATTCTTGTTCTAGACACTACACTCTCAGAGCAACCACCCCCACTACAGACTTGGTCGTCTAGGTAGCAGAAGCTATTAACTACTTCTAGTTTCTCCCCCTGGCATGTGATGGAATCTGTTTTCTGTACATCTGCAGTGTTTATTGCCCCTGTGCATCTGTCACACACAAAAACTATTTTCCATTAGCTTTCATCCTGTTGCTCAAAAATATCATCAACAGCAGGCCAAGGTCATTTCATCTGCAGGGAAGGTGATGGCCTCAGTTTTTTTGGAATCAAAAGGCACTGCATTCATTGACTATCTTCAAAAGGGCCACACTATCAATGGAGAGTACTATGATGCCAATTTGCTGAGGCACTTATAAAAGGCTAACAAGACCAAATGCCCATGAAAGCTCATGAAAGGGTTGATCCCCACATGCTGGATCTATTTAAGGCAGTTCCTCTCCCTCCTTATATGTTACTCATTCATAACTGCTCCTATGCCTACTCATTCACAACTGAATTCCTTTGCCTCTCTTCTCAGTATGATTATTGTAGCAAGACTCAAAACTGAGTCATCAAATTATGAAATTTAAATCACAACATAGCACAACTTTGTTCACATGAGGGGTCTAGTTATTGACCAATCAGTAGCCAGACTTCATGTGATAGGTTCTTTTAGATTCTTCTGGAACATCCCAGTACAAGGGTTATATAAAAACTTGTTTTTCACGCCAATTTTCAGAGTGTGTGGTAACCTGCAGACCAGCTCCACACACTCTCTTGCCAATATAATAGTCATTTTAATGATTCCCACTCAACCTGGATATGAATGCTACTGAATTATTTCTTCAGTTGTGTTGGCTTCTTGTGGAACTTTATAATACATGACCAGCTTCAATTTTACTTGTGCAGTGAAATAAAAGTCACTATTAAATGTTTGCATGGTAATGTTATACCATTCACACACTGACTCACATACCCACCAGACATACCACACTATCATACATCCTTTTTCAATGGAACATCTCAAGCATCTGATTCCCATGACATAGAAGACTGGCAACTCTCTAACTTTCAGTTTCTATCATTGTTAAGTATACTTCGTATCTGTGCTTTTTTTTTTTTGTCAGATATCATTAATTACTTCCCTTTTCTCCCATTCTTTGATCTGGATCTCATTACAAATTGTCTCATAGAAATTCCTAATTGTTTTCTACATCATAATTATCTATCTCCCCCCATTCCTCATTGTTGGCATCATGCACAGAAAAGAAATTTTTCTATTTCCTTTACTTTTTTTTCTAGTTTGTCCACTATCTCTTCTGTGTAATTCTTATCCTGTTGTACTAATCACTACTCTATGTTGAGTGATACAGTACTTTGTACCAGCTTATTTTGTTGATAAGACTAGCATAAAATCTGCTTTTGACCTTTGCTATAAATATGTCCTTAAATAATATCCCTTTTGTGGTTATTTCTGTTGATGTGATGGTAGCAGTGGTGGTGGTGGCTTTGGTGGTGGTTATCAAGTACAGACCAAGAGTAAAAGAGAAACTAATGAGATGCTTGAATGATCCACAAAGTTTACTCAAAATTTTGACCTTTCACCCTTCAATATAATGATTGTGTAATGGCTTGTAGTGATACGCTTTTATTGGCATTCAAATAAATAGAAATGTCATTGGCTCTAATGAAAAGTGGGAATTCTCTCTAGCATATGTGTGAATCAGCACATTTCATTAATTCTCATTAACAGCCTTTACTTTTTACTAGATTCCAAATAAATTTCGTAGTTGATTATTTGTTTTTAATGTTCTAATAAAAGTGATTTTATTCTCTGTCACAGAATCTATTTTTACAGGATTTAATGTGAAGAGTGCATTTGGGTGAGAAAGACAAAACAGTAATTTTGCCATATTATTCAAGTATCACAGTATCACATTAATGACCAGACCATCAGGTACTGTTGTACACCACTGGTCACAACGTGCTTCCAATTTTGTTTTGGTTGCACTATTCTTTTCCATCTTGATCCAAATTGCATGGTTACATCATCTTCCCACTCTCATGGAGGCCTTTTCTAATCCCTTGGATGTCTCTTGGCAACTGCACAGGTCCACCTGTTGTCTGTGAATCTTGTGACATGCCTGGCCCAGCAGAACTTGTGCTTTTGGTACTCTGCAATCACATCACTCATTCCTCTCTATTCTTGTATTATCTCATTTTGAATATGTTCTCATAATGATGTTCCTAGCATGGCTCATTCATGGCACTTTGTACTGTAGTCAATTGATGTTATTCAAGTAAATTTATTAATTCTGGATTTTATTGCCAAATGAAATTTTCATGTTATAAATTATCTTTTCAGTAAATGAAAAAGGAATAAAAATGCTTCATACGATACTTATTGGTTGCTTAACTTTAACACAAGTGTTGGGACAACTTTCTGAGCCCATGAATGATGGTAAGTTTTATTAAATGTATTTGTGATATCTAATAAGGATGTTATAACTTGCCGAAAACTTACTCTGAAAAATGTTTTGGTACAGGAGCTTGTGGCAGTTGGGAAAATGCTAAATAATGTTTAAAATGATTGGGCAGAGACATTAAATTACATATAAAATCTAACTTATTTTATGAATAGTTTTCATCTTCGTCACATATCTTAAAATGATAAATACAGCCAGCATTCAAATCACCAAAAATTTTAATGAAAAGGCACTGGTATGGCTGTGTGGTAAGAAGCTTGCTTCCCAACTACATGGTATCTTGGGCAAGTGTCTTCTATTATATCCACAAGCCAACCACAGGTCTGTATGTACTGGAAAGTCCCACAGAATTGTTACAGGGTGGTGCTTGTACTATTTGTCAGCAGATTTCATTTTATAATGCTGACATATTAACCAGTGTAGATATTGGCCAACTCTGTCGTGTCTTGATTTATACTGTATAGGTACTAGAACTTTACACCCAGAGATTAGGTGGTTCAGTGTTTCAATCTCATCATTGCAATAATTGTGTCTGGTCGATTATCCTGGATCATTCTGTCAGTCTTGACTGGAAAATCCCAGAGGATATTAACATTTTCACCTTCAATGACTGGCTCAGGATGATGTTCATACCAGTAAGTAGGAGTGCTGATTTTATAGTGTTTACAAGATTTTCCAATGTAAATACTGTCCTGCCCTATCGTGGAAAGTTTTGTATTCGTTTGGTGTCAGCACAGGACATCCTGAAATGAGATGGTCTATTTTTTTCATCAAATGTGTCACAGAATCTGCATTTAGGGTCAGAACTGTTTTGAAGAATGTTAACCCAGTAGTTTCTGGTAAGCAAGCTTTGATCTTGTGCTGCCAATATGAAGCCTTCAGTCCTGAACTTCTCAGCCACTGATGGGTTGTTGCTTGGTCTACATAAGCACTTCAACTTCGAAGTATATACTGTCTATACAGAGGCTTCTGGATCCACTGCTCCTCAATTTGTTTCTGCCAGTTCTTCTATACAGTCTGCTTGATCCGTTTTGCTTGTTTTGTGGCAGTGGTTTCACGTTCTTCAGCTAACTCAGGCTTAACGCCAAGTGCCCTTGTGAATTTGCAAGCTTCCTTGACAATAGAATGTGATCTTTTGCTGCTTTTTTGTTTGCACACAAACCACAGCATCCAGTCCTCTGTACTAGTTAAGTACCTGTTCATTGCTATTGTGGAGGTCTTATAGCACAGTTCTACCTGCATCATTCTTCTTCCCCCATTACTTCTAGGTAGGTACATATGATCAACGTCTGCTTTGGGTGGTGGATGTTCTTAGATGTTAGCAGTTTTCTTGCCTTCCTGTCCAGGCATTGGAGCTCTGTAAGATTCCAGTTAACTTCCCCTTCCACTTCCCCTCCCCAAGCTTTCAGTTTTACTGTAATATCTCTTATCCTTCACTTGCCCTAGGGTGTTAGGTGTGTTTCAACAAGTGATTGCAACAAACATGCAGATTATAACAATAACAATCCTTTCTACTATAGGCACAAGGCCTGAGATTTGGGGGTAGAAGCCAAGTCGATTGCATCAACCTCAGTACTCAACTGGTATTTAATTTATTGACCCAAAAGGATAAGAGGCAAAGTCGACCTTGTTGGAATTTAAACTCAGAACGTAGCAATGGCAAAATACTGCTAAGCATTCCATCCAGCATGCTAACAATTCTGCCAGCTTGCTGCTTTCAACAACAACAGCAACAACATTAACAACAACAACAACAACAACAACAACAACAACAACAACAACAACAACAATAATAATAATAATAATAATAATAATAATAATAATAATAATAATGATGATGGTTTCATATTTTGGCACAAGACCAGAAAGTTTGGGAGATGAAGTAAGTTGATTACATCAACCCCTGTGTTCAACTGATATTTATATTATTGACCCAAAGCAAGGTCAGCAAAATAATAATGTCTTCTTTCTTTACCACTAAGGATTCACAAAAAACATTGGGGATGGTACAAGACGATACAATGTAGGGTTACATAAAAGGCATTAAAAGTAAAAAAGTTTAACAATATAAAGTTATAACAATGAATAATTCCCTAAAAGCGGGAAAATTCTTGAGGCTGCTCATGGAGATCCCACAAAACTAGATTTACCCTGACCACTATGGCAAGTTCCCTCTCTACATCCTCCTTCAACCTACAGGTGCATGCTTAAAGTAGGGCCATTCACTCAGACCCTTCTTGCAACATTCACCCATCTTTTAACAAAATTACTGGGAGGCAGCATTTCCCTCTCAACCCTCGCTTTCCTTTTTAAGTGAAACTTGAAAAATCGATGAGGGTTTGACCAAAGAGTTAAGTATCTATCTTCAGCCCTTTCAATCTGGTCCACCACACAACCTATTTTGCTAAGGCTACCAGACAAAGAAACACTGCCTGCCCTTCCCATCCAAAGGAAAGCAGTGGGACAGTCTTTACAAGGGACTCAGTTAAGAGTCAAATCCATCCTAGCAGGTGTTCAACAAAACCTTAGAAGTCAGTAATGCTTAGGCACTGAACAAGAGTGTACAGAACAGCTTTGTCACTCTGCACACATCTCGGGCAAGCCCAGCTGATAGCACTTTCAAACCAGCAATATCCCTCAGTAGCACTGCCAGGCCAAAGATTTTTTGGAATTTGTAACAGAAGTGAATTGTGAAACATTTAATTATGTACATTGTCTCAATATAGTAGTTTCTCACTTACTTTCAAACAACTTGTAAATTATTATCTAGAATGTTTTTTTATCATAAAAATGTTCTCTTGTTTTTCTGCCATATTCAGTCGTGCTCTATCAAGTACAACACAGACCTTATATTTTATTTTCCTTTCCTAGTCACATCGATTTTTTTAATGCATTAAAAGCTAAACCCTTTGCTTTATACTGAGGTGTTCCATTTAATATTTGTTTTCAGATAAACAAATATTTGACAGAGATATTTTTAAAAATGCTTTTCAGTCAATAGTTGAAATAAATGATGAAAATGGAAAATTTTCAATACTAGAATATGAATATAATGACCCTGATAATAAACGGGATGCAATAATACAATTTGCGGATAAAAACACTTCAAGGATTATCCAATACAAAGATTTCAAACAAGTCCTATTTATATCTGGTAAGTACATCTTTACTTTGATTTACATTATAAATGTTATGCACACTAATATTTTAATCTAATGCTATTTCGAGTGCATATATTAATTTAATTCTAGTTTAGCGTGTTTAGCACAAATCAGTAAATGTTTTGTTTGCAGACTTCTTTATCAGAACAAACATGTCTGGCTTAGCTTAGAATGTCTCGCATATTCATTTACTCCAGTACAGTTCAAATCAGGTTAAAACACTGCATGAGGCAATCTACTGGCATTCTAAGCAAAGTTTTTGTTTTTTAAGCTTATTACAACTTATACGGTACTACAACTATATATACATTATGATTGTTATACATACTGGTATTTTATATGTGATTTAGAATATTGTATATGCACTCATTTTCATTTTTGGAGAAGACATGCTAATGGTGTTAGACCCAAACATGGAACTGGCTTCATGCCATGTAATGAATTGTTCAGTATGCTGACAGTGCTGATTTCTGTTTCCCAATATTTGGCATTATAAAGTTTATATTCAAAAAGGGATTTTTGTCAATATTTTCTCTGTATATTCTGTAACTGTTCATTCCTATGGGTATAAAGGACAACTTCTTTCAATATCTTAAGGAAATCTTTTACAAGATATGATTCAGCTATGGCATTCTTTACTTTTCTCTTATTCTTTTAATGTTTTCATTTGTTGGACTGCAGCCATCCCAGAGCATTGCCTTAACTTATTTTCTATTGGTTTTATCACTTTATAATGTTGGTCTATGATTGAGTTTGTCACAGCCAACCTTCCCTGAATGTATCCTTGAATGGTTGGATAGTCTGGTATCATTGTTAAGAGTTTATCCAATGTATTTTTTAATGTTTCAATAGCAGTCCCTTTTATATTTCTGATTTCTTTAGGTGAGCAGTTAAACAGTTGAAGACCTTTAAATATCAGATTGGTAAATAGTGCTTTTGCTCATGATTTTAAAGGTGCTATATTTGGAAGCTGACAGTGTCTGCTAGCTTGTGCATTAAAGTTCTCTGTAATGCTAAAGTTTTGGAACATGCCCTTCCAGAATTTTCCATATGTATATGATTGTATATATCTTTCTATGGCATTCAAGAGAGTAGCGATGTAAAGCTTTCAGATATTCCCAGTAATTAAGGCTTTTAACTGAAGGTAATTTACTGATGAGCATTCTTTGTAAACCTTCAATTTCTTTGATGAGACCAAATGATTTAGGAAACCAAAGCTGTAAGCAGTAATCTGCTCTGCCCAGAACTAGGGTTTTCCATAGAGTTAGCATAAAACTACCAGTTCTCTTGCCATGAAGGTCTGTAGGATCCATCCTATGAGATGTCTGCATTTAGAAGTCAGTTTGGTAATGAAAGATGCATTACTCTGAAGTACTGTGTGTCATTAGCACTCTGAATCATCATGTTATCTGGTGTCAAATATTGTGATTTGTGTGTATTCCCTCCATAATGAATAACCTGAAATTTTGATGTATTAAATTTCATATTGATTTTATTGGCTTAGACTATCAAGCATGGAAAGATATGTTGGCCTTCATGGTGTTAAAAGATTGTTTGAATTTCATAAAAACAACAGCTTCGTGCTTTGGCTAGTAAATTGGATCTATTCAGATTGATGATAATTTTGCAACTATTCAAGTCAAAAATATCAACTAAAACATTTCATAGAGAAGAGGACAATTGCTGAATTGAGCATGCTGCAGTATGATCTTTGCATACAGACCGTGCTATTAAAAAATGCAAACTGACAAATGAAAGAAAAGTATCTTTTCTTTGAGGCCCTTTGGCAGACTATCTCAATAATGAATGGTAGTGACCTCATTATCATGGCTGGACATATTGAGTGACAACATGATAGTTAGTTCCATGGATATGGAAGCTATACATACTGTATGAGGAATTAGAAAGGATCGAGACTTTTAAAGTTTTGGGGATGCAGATGATCTAATCAGTTACATCACCTCATGATCACCTACCATCATAGTTATCATCAGTGTATTTTGGCATGATCACCTACTAGTCAAACAAACTTTTTATCCACCTGGATGTAGAATAGATGACTGCTTGTGAATATTAAGTCCTTCCTCATATTCTCTGCATCCCAGTCATTATCCTTGATGATTCAATTGTTTTCCAACAGAGGCTAGTGATCAAAGTCATCAGAACTTGAGTCACAAAACAATTTGGAAAGGAAAATATGGAAGTTGAGGGAGTTTTTGGTAAGATATGTGTGTGTATATATAT
>NC_068990.1:65376165-65377145 GCF_001194135.2 Octopus bimaculoides | reverse complement strand
GTGTGTATGTGTTTGTGTGCCTGTGTTTGTCCCCCAACATCGCTTGACAACCGGTTCGGCAAAAGAGACCGATAGAATAACTACTAGGCTTACAAAAAATAAATCCTGGGGTCGATTTGCTCGACTAAAGACTGTGCTCCAGCATGGCCGCAGTCAAATGACTGAAACAAGTAAAAGAGTAAAAGAGTATATGAATGTGTGTGCGTGTGTGTGTGTGTGTGTGTAAAATGACTGTTAAACAGTGATGATGATGATGATGATTATATACACATACATAGAGAGAGAGAGAGGGGAGGGGCATACTTCACATATGGAAACCTTAGATGTTGCTGCTACTACAACAGCCTCTCCCTGCCACTGTCAACAGCACCCACCTGCAACCACGCTCATCTATTGAAAGGCACAACAACCACCATCAACAATACTGAAATCCTTACTGGATCCAGGCATTTTTTACCTTATATCTTTTACATGTTTTACTAATAAGACTGTGGCCATGCTGGGGCACCGACTTGAAGAATTTTTTGTCAAATGAATCAACCCCAGTACTTATTTGACTTTTTTTAAATCCTGGTATTTATTCTATTGGCCTCTTTTGCTGAACCACTAAGTTATAAGGATACAGACACACCAGCACTGGTTTTCATACATTGGTGTGGGACAAACATAAACACAAAGACACACACACATAAGTATATACATATACATATAAATTTTGTCTTAGCCCATTTGCCTTCGGATAGTTGATTTCTGTAGTTATCATCAGTGTATTTTGGCAATTTAAATAAGTTTTGACCGTCATTTCCAGCAGATAGACATACTTAGTGTGTCCTTTGATTAATTTTAATCCTTCTGCTATTTAATGCTTTTCAGCAGGGGGCTGCAATCGCCTATATTATTAATTATAATATTATCATTTTTAAATTGTTACACTAGATAATAATAGAGTCAATGATATCTCCAGAAATTATTTTTTCTCG
>NC_068990.1:65355703-65372884 GCF_001194135.2 Octopus bimaculoides | reverse complement strand
ACATATATACATATATATAAATACATACAACAGGCTTCTTTCAGTTGTCATCAGCTAAATCCATTCACAAGGCTTTCGTCGACCCAGGGGTATAATAGAAGACACTTTCCTAAGGTGCCACATAGTGGGACTGAACCTGGAACCATGTGGTTGGGAAGCAAACTTCTTACCACAGTCAATGCATGCACACACACACATACACATACACACACATACACATACACATACACACTCATACACATACACACACGCATACACATACACACACATACGCATACTTACACATGCATGTGTATATGTATTTTTGTGTGTTCTGTGCGTGTGTGTGCGCGTGTGCGTGTGTGTGCGCGTGTGCGTGTGTGGTGGGGTGTGCATGCACATGTGTGTGCTTGTTTGAAATGTTTGCACTTCTCAAAAATTCATGAACCACAAAATACTGATATTGTCATTTTTCCTGTATGAAATTTTCCAGTGGCTTTGCACCTTTGAAAATATGTGAAATAAGAGATCCCTAACTTCGAAAATAGGTAAAGGGAAAGGGCATCTAGCTGTAAAACAATGCCTCAATAATATATTCATATAATCCGTACTAGCATGGGTAAAAAGATGTAAAAACGAATGACTGTGTGTGTGTGTGTGTGTGTGTGTGTGTGTGTGTGTGTGTGTGCGTGTGTGCGTGTGTGTGTGTGTGTGCATGTAGTGTATGTAGTGTATGTGTATATGTATGTATTCTTTTATTCTCTTATTCTTTTACACGTTTCAGTCATTTGACTGTGGCCATGCTGGAGCACCACCTTAAAGGTTTTTAGTCAAAGAAATCAACCCAGTACTTATTCTTTGTAAGCGTAGTACTTATTCTCTCAGTCTCTTTGGCTAAACCACTACGTTACAGGGACGTAAACACACCAACATCGGTTGTCAAATGATGGTGGGAGGACAAACACAGACACAAAGACACACACACATAAATATATGTACTTATATATAAGAAATAACTGAGATTCAGTTGAATTAGGTACTTAAGTTGAAGCACCAAGTCAGTCCGGTATTATCCGTACAGCTCAAATAAAATCAAAATAAGCAACAGGATATCAAGAAGTGATGCAGTACGACCGTTTCAAGGGGCTCCATTTAATTGAATAATGCAATCATTAGATCAATTTAATTGCAGTGCCATCACCACCTGCACAAATAAATAAATAAAATTTTAACCAGTCAGACACATTAATATAATTTTTCTCAAATACTTTAACAGAGCAACAAGATGGAAGAAATTCCTGTTGTCACCATCATAGCTAAGAATAGACTACACTTCCAAGAATCGCAGGAAGCCCATTGAGGTCATAGCTTGTAGAGGATTGTAATTCGTTTCTAATTCATTTATTTCTTTATCAACTACTAAATCTAAGACTAGAAGACTGTCTGTTTTGAATAAAGGACAAGAGTGAGTTGACATCTCATGGCTAGACATGGTCATATATATTGTCATATGTATCCCTTTTCCTCAGGGAGGAAAGAAGACATGTATGTGTGGCAGAGCATTGGCATATTGAATGAGAAATTGGGCATAAGAGGAATTAGATGTAATGTGCAAGAGAGGAGACTATACTGGTTAGGTCATGTGATGTGGATGGATGAGGACAGTTGCATAAAGGAGTGCCAATCACTTAAAGTGAATGAAATTTGTGGAAGAGAAGACCTAGGGAGACATGGGACAAAGTACTGAAGGCTGATTCCAAAACGCTGAACCTTATAAAGATGACAGAAGACCAAGATATGTTGTGCATTGTTGTATTCGAGAAGATCTGCCCACCACAACAGAATTGATATCTTAAAATAAAGGTGTCATGTAAAAAGCACTGGTGTGGGTGCTGGTGCCACATAAAAGGCACTGGTGATAGTGCCATGTAAAAAGCATCCAGTACACTTTGTGGAGTGGTTGGCATTAGGAGGGGCATCTAGCCATAAAACCAAACCAAAACAGGCTATGGTAGCTAGTGTAGCCCCTGACCTTGCCAGTTTCTGTCAAGCCACCCAACCCATACCAGCAAGGAAAACAGATGTAAAATGATGATGATGATGATGATGATGATGATGATGATGATGATGATGATGATGATGATGATGTTGATGATGGTGTTGATGTTTCACTACCTAGGCAGTTTTGTGATTGTTTCTTTTCTCTTTACTAATCCTTTTGACATAATTCCTTTCAGTTCTTTTAGTGTGTACTATAATTCAATTATTAATATTTTTATTATAGGTATAATTTTGTTACCCTTTAACAACAATATTGCTTTCCTTCTTCAAATACTTCTAATATCTTATTATATGTCTAATTTGTGTATCTTGTTCATTTATATTGTATTTAGCATCAGTGATCAGTGAGTTGAACCATTCTGACATAAATAAGTTGCTCCTTCTTAAATGAAATTATATTTATCTACTTAATCTACTTATTTATCTATCTTTTTAATGTCCACTGAGGTCAGCTTGTGTTTAAATACAACTAGAACTCTTAACATAGCAAATTTCATCACTACCTACAAATTCCTATCATCTCCTTCCTTTACCATCTCTTTCCCTCACCCTGTACAAAGTTTTGGTCACTTCCTCAGCTACTACAACCATTAGTTCACTTCAGCCTCCAAATGATGAATGCCTTGAAAAAATTATGTTCCTACATCTACCTTTAGCTCTACATAGTACTAAAATTGATTTACTATGAATCAATTGATTACATTGAACCATTGCATCTAAGACACTCAAATAACAGAAACCTGTGTTGGCTCCTTATTTAAGAAGTTTGCTTCCCAACTACATGGTTCCAGGTTCAATCCCACTGTGTAGCACCTTGGGCAAGTGTCTTCTACTATAACTTTGGGCTTACCAATGCCTTGTGAGTGGATTTGTTAGGCAGAAACTGAAAGAAGCCTATCATAGATGTGTGTGTGTGTGTGTGTGTGTGTGTGTGTGTGTGTGTGTGTGTGTGTGTGTGTGTCTTTGTGTATATGTTTATCCCCCACGACCACTTGACAACTAGTCTTGGCATGTTTACATACCTGTAACTTAGCAATTCAGCAAGGGAGGCTAATAGAGGAAGTACCAGACTTTACAAAAAAGAAAATATGTACTAGGGTCAATAAGTTAGACTAAAATTCTTCAAGGTGGTGTTCCAGCACGGTTGCAGTCTAACGGCTGAAACAAGTAAACGATAAAAAGATGTGTAATTTCCAATTGTTTATTGTGTCTGGAATTTTATGAGTAATGCTTTGAAGTTAACTCAGAACAATTGTTTATGTTTTCGACTGGTCAATATGGTTAGCCAAGTTTGGATTACAAAAAGTGCTCATAAAGAATCTACCCTGATCTTGAAATCTCTATTCTTTTGCATCATATATCAGGGAGTGCAGAAAGTTCCTAGCTTTGGGTAAAAGAAAAAAACAGGATGATCAATTAATTATGATGTTATTCAACATATTCGCCTCTCAGGTTCACACACTTACTGCAGTGGTCCTTCTGTTTTTCTAAGCTCTGTAAAAGAACTCAGAAGGTTGGGCCTCCAGCCAGGCCTTTCGTGATACCTTTAAAGTCAGGAACTTTTCAACACCTCCTTGTGTATACATATATTTATTCCTATATACTCACCTAATATATATATATATAAGGTGAGTATATAGAGATAAATTATCCAGACGAGTAAAGTGATAGCTCTTAAGTATATTCCAGGTCATGGTTAACTGCATCAGATGATAATAAACATCATTGGTCACTTAGCATTAGCAATCCTGTTGTAATTCTTCTGATGAGTAGGTAACTCCAGGTTCACTTCTCTGGATTATCAATATTATCAAGAGTGTAAATTTCAAACAGTTATAAAGAATATGGAGACTGGCACATCATCAAATTTTTCTTTTAATTTTACAGTTGATCATACAGCATCATTAGTTGGTTAAAATGACTGACACATGTTTCTGCTGTACAGAATAGGTGCAACTGTGCATGCAACCCAGTATAATCTGCTGTGCACCTTCATTCAGTATATATATCAGGTCATTAAGACTGAAATGTTCGATTTCTTTATGCACCAAGTTTGACAATCATTAACTCTAATGTTTTATCCTGACAATTCTGTTTTACAACAATTAAGAGTTACATCAACACTTTTCAAAATGCAATTCATGGTGTCTGATTATATTGTGAGTTTTCTCTTGTAAATCAATTTTTGTGAACTCATGGATAGATAAAAATTTCATGTTGTTTATGAATATGAGTTCCGTCGTGGAACCAATGCATCCCAGACAGCTCAAAACATCAATGAGGTGAGGATGTAGTGAATGAGTGCATCATACGTTGATGAGTTGAGAAGTTCCAGTCTGGTGACTTTACTCTTGAAAATCAGCCCCATGGTAGACCTGAGACCAAGGTGGATAATGATGAGCTGGAAACTGTAGTGGAAGCAGATACACCTCAAACTACACATGAGTTAGCAGCAAGGTTTGATGTTTCGATTTCAACTGTACTGGACCATCTGAAACAAAGTGGGTACCACACAAATTGAACGAGCACCAAATGACACGTCGTCTTGAAACTTATTGTTCATTGCTGTCACAGCATAAAAGTGAACCATTTTTGCATCATATTGTTATGTGTGATGAAAAATGGATTCTTTTCAACAATAGTAAGCATTCTGTACAGTTGTTGGATAGAGACAAAGTACCAAAGCACAATCCAAAAAAGAATGTTCCTCAAAAAAAGCTAATGGTGTCTGATTTGTGGTCCAGTGCTGGTGTCATCCACTACAGCTTCATGAGACCTGGTAAATCAATTACAGCGGATGTATACATCAACCACTTGGGTGAAAGGATGAGTGAACTTGCAATTAAACAACCAAGATTGGTTAATATAGACAGACCAAATCTCTTGCAAGACAATGCTTGACCACATGTAGCATAAAGAACGCTACTCAAGTTGCAGGAACTGAACTTGGAACTAATCTGTCATCCACCATATTCACCAGACCTTGCACCAAATGACTATCACGTTTTCCAGGCATTAGGCAACTGTTTGCAAAGAAAAAAACTTCAAATCTGAAGATGCAAAAACAGCCTTTCGTGATTTCATGACCTCTTGCTCTCCAGAATTCTTCGCTGCAGGCATTAATAAACTGCCAATAAAATGGCAAAATGGGGTTCATAATTTAGGTGTATAGTTTGATTAACTGCATTGCTTTTTTATTTTTTTTGAGATAAAGTAAAATAAACTTTCAGTTCAAAATCGAACTTTTCATTTTTTATGACCTGATATATATACATATAGCAGCACACAATAAACAGAGTATCAGGGAATATCTCAACTCTAAATCTATAAACAATGGTAGAACAGATAACGTGTATTGTGAAATTCACTTTAACAATAATCTTCCTGAACCAGGTTTCGATCTCCTTGCTTTAATAATAATAATAATAATAATAATAATAATAATAATAATAATAATAATAATAATAATAATAATAATAATAATAATTCCAACTTAACTCTTAATTCTGTGAGGAAAACTTGTAGAAATTCTTTTAATTATACAAATGAATAAATGCTTGTGTAATTGTAAAAACAAAATTATATGCCACTAAGAAAATCAGTGTTTAAAGAAAAATATAGTCTATCACTGTAAGGTAATAACAGGGTATTGTAAGTATTATTATATTGGTTCATCTGCTACAAATTGAAAATCTAGATTTCATAATCATTCTCATTCATTTAAGTGTAGAAGAAAAAGTAATTCTACAAATCTTAGAAAATGCATTTGGGGTTTAAAAAATGAGAAGTATGATTAAGTATGACTTGAAGTGGTTTGTTATTAGTTATGCATCATCATACAATATTGATAATTCTACATATGATTTTTGCCTTGAAGAAATGCATTATATAATTATTTCTAAATTAATTTTATTGAATTTTAATGGGAACTTTACAATAAAACGTTGCCATAAATTTCGATAGACATTCAAATATTTCAATTTTTAATGATAATAGCTTTTCATATATTATTTAATAAGGTTAATTCTTTAGAAGAATTTACTGCATCTAATAAATAGATAACTAATTGTTGTGATGTAAAATATCCATGCTTCTAATCATTATAATGTAGAATTCTTATGTTTATTTGTTATTCTTTAGTTTATCCAGTGATGTCACCAATAGTTGAATAAAAAATGGCGTTTTTTAGATTATATTTCTCTAAGTTTCTAATTGTTGTAATGTAGAATCCTTATGTCTGTTTTTTTATTATTTCCTTATCCACTGATGTCACTAATAGTTGAATACAAAAATGACCTTTCTTAAATATGTTTATTTTTTATTTTTATAATTTTTCTTTATCTACTAACGTCACCATTAGTTAAATACAGCAATGTCTTAGGTTGAATTTACTTTAAGTGTTCTTTTTGTAGGCGTTTACATACTGGTAATATTTCCTATGTTCAATTCAAATTTCACTAACTTTGGATTCACCTTGATAACATTGTGTTAACATATATTTCCAGAAATATTTATTAATTTTAATGATATTTGATATGTGTGTGTGTGTGTGTGTGTGTGTGTGTGTGTGTGTGTGTGTGGTTTATATATGTTAATAAAAGAGAAACAATTTTCAGTTTTATAAGATGAGATCTATAATAAAGATGTAATTGTCTCTATACATATTTTTTGTTGTTAAATACTCCAAATTTCTCAAAATTCTGCTGAAGGATATTTGGATTTACTTGTCATACATGAGGATTTACCTTGGATATGCATTCTACTTACATTTACTGGTGTCTAATTGTTGGATATTGTTGACCAAATTCTTGTAAAACTGAGTTCTTTATCTACCTGGATTTTTTAATCCCTCTTTTTCATATATATAAATATATATATATATTTTACAGATGGTAAACGTCAATGCAAAGTATCTGGTATTTCACCAATAAACGGTACCTACCCCTTTGGAGAAATAAATTTGTCAAACAAGAAGTTTATTTACCGCTCATCAAGTGTTATGAAATTACTAGCCAATTCACGAATGGTAAAACAGATTTGTTATTAAATATATGAAAACTACTAAAACATTAATTGCTTTGTTTTCTATGACTAAAACTCTTTAACTTCATTTAATCAGTCATGTCAGTACATTTATTTATCCATATGTATTATTGAATTTGGTGGTTGAGCAATTAATTTCAATAGTTAGTACAGCATGTTTAGATTAAGCATAATACTATACTTTCTTGTATATTTCATTGTTAAAACCTTCTATTTTATAGATAGAAAAAAAAATATTTATAAAAGAAATTATGAAATAAATGACTTATTGCTTTCTTTTTTATAAAAGTTCTCCAGTGGAAAAAATATCATAAGGGGAATACCTGTAAAAACTTTTGTTGCAAATATTGAGTGGCAATCCACAAAATTTAAACTGACTATGAATTTTGCTGGTAAGTATCAAATCAAACTTAATTAATTTTATTTTCTAGAAATAAAGATAGAGTAGTTATTGATTTATTTAATCATATACTTGAGTAATTCTGTATCTATATTCAAAATATATACAGGATATTCTGGCCCAATTTAACAACTTTTTTATGTCTCCTTTCTTTATGAAATTACTGGCCAATCAACAAAAGGTAAAACAGACTTGTTAATAAATATAATGAAAACTACTAAAACAATAATTACTTTGTTTTCTATGACTAAAACTCTTTAACTTCATTTCATCAGTCATTTATCCATATGTATTATTGAATTTGGTGTATGAGCAATTAATTTTAATAGTTGGTACAGCAGGCTTAGATTAAGTGAACAGTCAGTGGCATTGGAAAGCATAAAGATTAAAGTTGTAGGTGAAAAAAAGCTGGAAACCAGCTGAATATCAGAAAAGAGTTACCTGCATCATGATGATTTGCTCCAGGTATTATAATGCTGACACTATGACTGCTGCTCAGTGCTCTGTGAACACTGTAAAGGCTATAAGATGTGACATGGACAGCTACAATGGAGACTATGAAACCATGGCCAGCAGGACTGTGAATGTCTTTAAGTGTGTCACCAGTGAGGGTGATATCATGCTGCTCTATATCTTTAAACAGAGCCTTAGGCTTAATTCAGATGGCTATGTGAGGCTGCTGGAGACTGGTCTAGCTCTGGCTAAAGAGGGTTGCTGCTGGAAGACTATATATGTGACAGTAGGGATTGGCTCCTTGCCATATATCCAGAAAGAATTAGAAGTGGCTGTTGGAGAATTTCTACAACTTCACCAGCCCTGGTTTCTGGCCTTCTAATTCTCCCATCAATTACTATGCATGGGGCACAGTTGAGAAAGACACCAACTTCTCTGCCTGCAATGCCAATGTCAAACTGGCAGCCCAGATCAAGAAGGTGCTCAAAGATCTTCCCAAGGACACAGTGAGGAATGCATGTGTCAGGTTCTGAAGCCATCATGAAGCTATGGTGGAAGCTAAAGGTGGCTGCTCTGAGTAAACAGTTGTCTCTCAACCATAATCTAGTTGATATTATTTGATATTTTCTGATATTTTTACTTCTGGATGAGATATTGTGCTTTATTTTCCTTTTATGGAAACTGTCAAATTTTGCTTGAACATCATGTATATATCCAATTTTGGAACCAGCTTAAGATATGCTGTCTACTTTAAAAAAGCAACAATAGATTTAGAGTTAACATGTTTGATGCAGGAAACATTAAAAAGGTTAACTAGAAATAATTATGTAGTGAACAAAAGACATTAGTCAATGACTAATGATATTTTGATTATTTTGATAAGTATGGGAGAAAATACATTTTATTCTTAATTGACCACTTTAGCAAAACAAATTTCGCAGTGCTTGCCATAGGAATGAAGAGGATACCTCTAATGAAGAGGATACCTCTAATGAAATATAAAATATTGAACACTGATTGTTATATAAAATTGGAATTTTTGAAAGAATAATTGATGCAGAGATATTATCTAGATAAAAAAAAAATTCTTTGAGTAATTTATTTTCTAAAATATCCTAATTTTCTATGCCAATTATTGTACTACAAGCAAGACACATAGAAATTCCACAAATCAAGTCAGCTTGTTTGAAAGCATTATGTTAATATATTATGTTAATGTATAAATACAAGCAAAGAATATAAAAAATTCTTTTGAAATCTTGCCATTTAATCAGAAGTGTACTTCAAAATGAACTTAGAAAGTATTGCTTTTTACTTTGCTTTTCTATATGTTTAAGAAAACAAAAGATGAATTAACAAGATGGAACTTATTCATATATATATACAGGGTGCACAAGATATTTGAAGACATACCTTTTTGGGGTTATTGCTGCATATTTTGCTAACTCTGTATAATCTTTGCTTCAGAAAATAATAATAGTAGATCCTCAACTTACTCAAGAAATGAAGAGGCATGCTGTTATTGTAGTTATAAAGGCTGAGCATAGAGATTTAGAAACATTTCAACTTTTAAAAGTTGCCAGATTTTTCATCTCCAAAGTTTGTAAGGAGCTAGAGACTGAAGATGGAAACACGTCACAAGTATCAAAGCATAAAATGCATTCTAAACATTCTGAAATCAGCAGAACACCCGAATTTATCCAGCAAATTCAACAGATCATTGATTACAATCCCAGAAAGTCCATGCGGTCAATTGCAAAAGATCTCCATGTGTCAGAAGGAACAGTGAGAAATGTTGTCCACAAAGACATCAGATACAAATCTTATATGATGAGGAAAGGTCAATTTGTCAGAAAAAAAACAAAAGAAAATCACTACATCAGATCTAAAAGGTTCTTAAACAAACTGAAAAATCCAACAGAAGAAGATTTGATTTGTTTTTTCTCAAACGAGAAAAACTTCAACCAAGATCAAAAAGTCAACAGAAGAAATGACAAATGGTTATGTGCAAACCCTTCTGAAGTTCCAAGTGTTATGCATACAACATTTCCTGCAACTGTTATGGTTTTTGGGGTTGTCAGCAATGAAGGACATGTGATGCCTCCTTACTTCTTTCCACAAGGCTTTAGAGTTAACTCTTCCACCTACATTGAAGTCCTGGAAATAATTGTTAAGCCCTAGATAGACAGTATATGCAATGGAAGGCCATATGTGTTTCAGTAAGACTCTGCACTATCACACATAACTCTAGTAACACAAGAATGGATGGCTGAAAATTTTCATGATCACATGACCCCTAACATTTGGCCTCCTAATTCTCCAGATCTCAATCCATTGGACTATTACATGTGGAGCATTTTTGAGAGAGAAGTTAATGAAAATGCCCATAACACCAAAGATTCTTTGAAAGCTGCCATAGTCAGAGTAACATCCAAAATGAACCAGGACCACTTGGTTCGAGCATCTAGATGATTTAGATCTCATACAGAAGCAGCTGTTGAAGCTGAAGGTGGCTTTATTGAATAACATTATAGAAAAGAAGGTTTATTTTTATACTCATAGCATTTTTTGATAAAGTTATCTGTTATTATATATCTGTTTTTTAATAAACATAAATTTGTCTTCAAATATCTTACACACCCTGTATATATATATATATATTGTGTGTGTAGTGAATTTATGGAAAGAAATCCCATAAAACTCAACAAATTTGTTAAAAATGAAGAAGAGAAGATGTTAAGATGTAAGAGAATTTTAATTCATGCAGACGATCATTTCGAACAGCGATATAAAAATCATGCAAATTCATGGTTGAATAGAAATAATTAAATTTAACTAATTATATATCACTGCAGGAACACATACAATGATAATATAGATATTGTACACTTACATAATGATTCTCTCACTACTTTAACAAGTATGTTGAAAACTATACTTAACTGATGAGATTTGAAACATGTCAGGTGTAGTTTTCATACTTGCCAAAATAATTAAAATAAGACTAGTAAATGATTAATATTGTCCAGGTGGTGAGCTGGCAGAATCATTAGCACCCCAGGCAAAATGCTTAGCAGCATTTCGTCCATTTTTGTGTTCTGAGTTCAAATTCTGCAGAAGTTGACTTTGCCATTCGTTCTTTCAGGATCAATAAAATAAGTACCTATTTGGTACTGAGGTCGATGTAATTGACTTAACCCTGCCCTGAAATTGCTGGCCCTGTGCCAAAATTTGAAATCAATATTGTCCATTTCTCACTGCTGTTCTAGTAAACTTTTAATGTTCCCAGTGAACTATAAATAAAATGACTTCATCATCAACTTCAAAAAAATTTCAGTCATGTTCAAGGTGAATCATTAGAGGACTTAGAACATGTGTTTAACTTAAATGTTATGTTGTATATAAAAATTGATAATTGACTTTATAATATCAAGAAAATGTATGACATCTTAAATTAGTAGAAAGATTTTTAAAATTTTGAAATACTTTACAAAAATTCAGTTGTAGTAGTGGAAAACGTTTTCACCTTTAAATGACTTTTTAATTATTTATAATATATTTATTTCTTAAGTTTTTGTAAAAATTCTGGAATGATTTTTATAAAAATGTATTTTGATCTTTCTATGAGATTTTTTTCTCATTTGAAAGATTTCATATTCTTGTTAATGGAACATCAAGCTGTTCGTCTTAAATACCAGTCCTCTCAAAAATTGTACAGGCATAGTGAGTTGACTGAACCAATAGAAATAAATATCATGTGATCATGTTTTGCAAGGGACAAGATTTATGAAATAAGCATCTGTAATATGCTGTTGTCAAGCTAATTAAATATCCTTGTGTCTAGTCAAAAAATATCTATATATATAATATAACCAGTAATAGAAATATAGATTTTTGATATCTTTATTTTTCAGCAAATGAATGGATAAATATTGGAGGTGTTGCTGGAAGTCCCATTCGTTTTACCTTGGAACAAACAGGTGTAAAACAAGGCCTGAACCATACCTATGAATATCATTCTTTTTTTAAAAGTATTCAAGACAATTCAGAGACTGTTTTTGAGGTAAGTATTTCAAAAATATTTTAATATGATTTCTGGGACATATCTCTTAATTATCAATGTTAGTAGTAACAATATGATCGTTACCCAGCTGGACATCTTCCTTTCTACTAATATATACATATAAACAAGTTACTGATTCTCCAAGCACTCTTCTTGAAACCCAGTACCAAAGCTCACTCTGGGATATTTTAGCTATCACTGCATTTGTAAATAAATTAAATTCACTGGATACATGAGACAGTCATAGATGATGGTCATATTTACTATACAGCCTTACCATAAAGAGTAAAAGAGAGATTGACTGAATAATACTGTTTCTAGTTTATTAAACTTCATCAGTAACCTCTGCATAATTGCATAATTGAAGTATCTGCTGTTACACTTATAACTAAATCAAACAGACTAAATTGTATATCAGGTACATCTAATCATTTTAAAAATTAATTTGTGAATGTAGTAATTGCTAAAAGTTTTGGGTATACCCCATGTGTAATTTTAATATGAAAAATAAAAACTATTACCACATCCATAACAAAAATGTAACAGAACTAACAGTTGAAAGTTTATGTAATATTCAAATTAGCTTGCTTAATTTAAACCTTATAACAGTAGCTTCAAGTACAATTTCACAGTGGGCGTAAAATGTTGGGTATTTGATTGTCAAAGGTTAATAAACTAGAAACAGCAGCATCAAATCAATTCCGCTTTTATTGTGCATAGTGAGGTTGTAGAGTAAACATGACAGCTATCTATCACTGTTTTAATGTATCTAGTGAAGTTAATTTATTTAATTAATTTATGGATTAATTTAATTTATTTAATTAATTTATGGATTAATTTAATTAATTTATTTAATTAATTTATGGATTAATTAAATATACCCAAATATATATTTGGGTATATTTCATAGTTAACTTTAGTTGAAAATAAACATTGTAGGCACATCAGTAATTTAAACCGAGTGTTTATATTTCTTTATCCTACATCATCATTACTTTCACCAATCAGTCATCTGATCATTGCTTAATCAAGGCATCATTTTACTGCCCAACAACTTCTGTCCCAAAACTTCAGTGCATCTACATTTAACACACAAACTTCATTACTCTTATGCTCTCAAATATTTCACTAACAGCTGTGTTGTATCTGTACAGCGTATACAGCCACAATGCACACAATACTCAGCTGAGATGCTTTCACACACAACAATACTAAGGAGAACAAATGCTGTTTTCATGTATTGCACAACATGAAAACTTTCTCACAAATTTCAGTCTAGTGTTTAATGCACCTGCACATCATCTGTCACATACAAAGACTACTTTCTCTGTTAACTTTCCTATGATACTGCTGCATCTCTTATCTGTCCATAACTTGCACTGGGTACCTCGTATAAAGTTTCTACCAACACCTTTTCTACAAATCAAGCATGAACATCTTTCTAAATGGATCAGTGATTTGTGTACTAGGACTTAGGACTTTTGCTAAATTAACCCTAAAGCCATTTGATTCCAGACCTTGCTTCCACACCTGAAATTTCTTCTTTAGTTCAGGTAGTGATTCAGCTTTAAGAACAAGGTCATCAAAAAGAAGTATATCTTAAATTCCTCTGTTATAGCGTGAAGGACTACAGACTATGATAAACAAAAGAGAGCTGAGAATCTATCATTGATGATCTCTTACCAGCACACTAAATTCATGGCTATATTCATTGCCGACTTCCACTTTACTGACAGCATCCCTGTACATGGCTTGTACAGCTCTCACCAACTATTCATCTATCCCTAGCTTCTGCACTGTCCACCAGATAAGGGAGTGGGGAACCCTGTCAAAAGCTTTCTCCATATCAATAAAAGCCAAATACTAAGGTTTATGTTTGGCTAAGTACTTCTGCAGTTATCTCACCAGGAAGATAGCATCAGTAGTGCTTCTCCCTGGCACAAAACCAAACTGCATCTCATCAAGGCTAACTCTCTTCCTAATTAGTTGAGCTATGACCCTCTCTGTAATTTTAATCACCTGATCCAGCAATTTGTTACCTCTGTAATTATTCCTGTCTAAGGTGTCAAATTTACCTTTGTAGCATTTAACTATAATGCTGCTACACCAGTTGTTTGCTATGATTCCCTCATAGACTACTTTGTTAGCTATATGAGTGACTAGGCCATATCCACCCTACCAGATGTTTTTGAGCATCTCAGCAGTGATCCCTGATAAGCTAGGGGCTTTTCCTGTTTTCATATCCTTAATTGTTTTATCTATTAAGCTACTGTCAATTTGGATAGCCCTCTCCTTCTCCCATGCATTCTCTACATTTAGCACTTACCCGTTTTCACAAATCCCTCATACCAGTTTCATATAAGGGCCTAAGTTGTAATTAGCAGTCTGAAATCTAAGAGCTTCAGTGTAAAAACAGGAACCAGACAAGATTTCATCCCAACTTCTGCTCTGTTTGATACTTTCAATATATGCGTTATATACATCAGGGAGTTACTACGAACATTCAATTCAATGTGAGTGTTTTTAACAACTGAGGGCTGCCTGCCACCACTAAGGTCAGGTATGAATTGATCATTGAACTGCTTTGTGGTAATGACCATATTCTGGTGGATCACATTCTGGAAGCTCTACAAACCACTCTCTCAGCAGTTGTTACAGCTTATAAAAGAAATGGACCAACAATTAATGTCCAGAAAACTCAAGTCATCTGTCTACTCTCTTTCTCAACCTCAGCACAAAAGCAACAACTAACAATGCCTTTTTGATTCAAATACCTCAAAAGCATAATTCCAATGATTGCACTCTGGATGAGGAGATTCTGCAGCCTTTGGAAAATATTTTTCCCAATAACCATCTCTAACTTCATCCCAAGGCTTTTACCTACCAAACAGTCTATGTTTCCACTCTCCTGTATGGGTGTGAAGCATGGATCTATACAGCTGACACATTGTATTTAGATGCATATGTATGTGTATATGTACAGGTGTGTGTGCATAGTGATTCCTCTCAACATTTTTCAAGTCTACTTGGACTCTTTATTTTCTCTTCAATTTGACCATTTGTTTGGCTTCACTAACTTATTACCTCTCAAAGTCCTCTCTTAACTTCCTCTTCTATCTTACTCTTTAACATTATTATACTTTACTCTATTTTTGCTACAGCACAGTTAAACATTTAACCTCTACCATTGATGAAGAGTGCTGTCTGAAATGTTTGGCTTTCCTTTTTCACCAAGGCATAAAATTCATTTCAATGTTTGAATTATTTGTAGATACAAACCATCACAAATTTCCCTAGATTCTGATATCTAACTTCAAAATTGACGATTTTAATTCCTTAAAAAATATATATAATTATAGACTAGCAGGACCTATGAATATTTCATGGAACTAGTAGTAAACCTATTGGGTTATTTCTGGAAACTTTATCCAAAAAACCTGAAAGTGTAGCCTATGTTGTGTCTGTATGGAAAGATAGTTGCTCATCTGCTACTCATTGAAAAGTGAAAGAAATTGGAATACAATGATTACTTAATGCATTTTACATATACACTTTATATACTTTATGCACAATTTTATAGACTTAATACACAGCACTCATAAAATAAATATTCACTCTTACTTTTCCATTTTCCCCATACGCAAAAGAAAAAATATCCTATAAATATGGTTTAACCTTTAGCTAAATTGCATACATCTGCCACGTAAATAAGCTTGAATATTTCACGGAATTGCACTCATATGCATGTGTTAAAAGTGATAGGTGATATAAAAAACTGAGTTCAATTAAAAAGAAATACACTTTTTACTATCCAATCACTACCACCACCACCATCATCTCTCTCTCTCTCTCTCTCTCTCTCTCTCTCTCTCTCTCTCTCTCTCTCTCTCTCTTTCTCTCTCTCTCTTTCTCTCTCTCTATCTCTCTCTCCCCCTCTCTCTCCCTCCTCTCTCTTTCTTTCTCTCTGCCCCCTCTCTCTCTGCCTTTCTTTAACCTCATCATCAGATCACCCCCTCCACTAAAATTATATTTTTAACTCTCTTCCTCTACCTTCAACTAACTTTTTTAACCTTGTAATAAATATTATGTTCCCCCTACCTCACATCATGGACGCTTCTCTTTCCTTCTCTCGCTTTCTCTCTTTTTCTGTCTCACTCTTTGCCTTAGCCTCTTTTTCTCTCTCCTTTTTCTTTTTCCTCTCTTTCTCTTCATCTAATCACATGAAAGTGTTACAATTACATTCCCTCTACCTCACATCATAGACGCTTCTCTCTCCCCCTCTTTCTCCCTTTCTCTTTTCTTCTCTCCCTCTTTCCTTTCTCCCTCTTTTTCTCTAATCATATGAATGCATTACTGATGGGCTAAATAACACAATGACAAGCGGAATTATTATAATATATATACATTATAAAGAGAAAAACAACTAGTTTTAAATCTCTGAGTGAGAAATATGTAGTAAAAGTACTGTATAGTAAAGTCTATTTGCCAACGTAAAATAGCAGTCCTGCTTAGGACGATGTTACTACTGTTTAACCCCAGGAAAACATATTTTCCAGCTGGCTACTGACACATCATCTGTGTCCATATACTGTGAGCAAGGGAGCTAATGTTGCCCCTCCAGCCTTAGTGTTATCTGTAGACCAATGGCTCCTGGGTTATTTTCCTTCCTCAGGACAGGACAATCGCTGACTAGGGATAGCAGCCACTTGACCTCACTCACAATATATACTTTGAAAGTGACACACAGTCACTGACCTCGTAAAGAGAAAAACAACTAGTTTTAAATCTTTGAGTGAGAAATATGTAGTAACAGTACTGCATAGTAAAGTCTATTTACCAACGTAAAGATGATGTGTTGGTAGCCAACTGGAAAAGATGTTTTCCTGGGACTAAACAGTAGTAACATCGTCCTAAGCAGGACTGCCACTTTGCATTGGCAAAAAGACGTTAATACACATTATAATAAATTCAAAAATACATTAGAATATGAATTTAAAGAATAATTCAGAAATTGATTTGAAATTTTTCATTATATTTCAGTCACCAAAAGGAATTGTATGCCCAGGTAGAAAGAGTAACATGAGCCTTCCAGATCTACCACCAACATTTTCAGCAAGCATTGAGCTTACATCTGACTCTCAAGTAAAAATTATTGATGTAAGTATTGTGATTCAAGTATTTT
>NC_068990.1:65343979-65355411 GCF_001194135.2 Octopus bimaculoides | reverse complement strand
CTTTAAATATTATTTTAGCAAGTTTAAAGTAATCTCTTTTGTACTGTAAACCAGTGGTTTTCAAACTGTGGTCCGCAGACCGCACGGGGTCAGCAAGGAAAAGACAGGGGGTCCGTGAACAGCAAATACTTTTTATGGGCAATTTGATTTTATATATGGTTTTTAATCGAAATCTTTTAATTGACAATAAACCTATTTGTTAAATAAACAAATGTAAAAATATATCTTATTTTAAGCAAATATTTATGTATAAATTTCATAAGCGTTTATAAGGGTAAAGCCTGAAATATAAAGGGGTCCGCAAGTCAAAAAGTTTGAAAACCCCTGCTGTAAACTATTTAACATTTCTGTGGTACTCTCCCTCTTCCCTTGATGCCCTAAGCACGTTTTATTTTACTTAATAGTTAGTCCAGCACTGAATTTAATGCTTGGCTTTCACACTTGCTTCTTCGTTACAGTTACTGGGATATGCTTTTTAATGATTATACACTTTAAAGAATATATGCTTTGAAACTCTTCACTATATTTTTGTCAGGCAACTCATTGATAAATAACACCTCAACTCATTATGTAGTAACAATTAGTTAGTAAATACTTGTATTAAATAACAAAATAAATAATTGCATCCTTTTAAAGCCTAGCCAGGTTCATAGGCCCGGTTTCGCGGTTTCAATGGCGTATGTGTTCCCCAGCTGGACGGAACGCCAGTCCATCACACTGTTACTCATTTTTGCCAACTGAGTGAACTGGAGCAATGTGAAATGAAGTGTTTTACTCAAGAACACAATGCGTAGCCCAGTCCAGGAATCGAAACCACAATCTTACGATCATGATGCTGACACTCTAACCACTAAACCATGCACCTCCACACTTGTATTAAATACCATATTCAAAAAAGTAAGGAACAAAACAATAGTTTTAGAAAAATAAAAAATATAAAAAAATCAAAATCTGAAGTTATAAAACCAGCCAAATCAAGCTACCATGGAGAAACAAAACTAAAGAAAGAAATTGTGGAAGAATAATTACATGGCTAAAATTTCAGTTGATTATATAAATCCAATACTTGATTCATACTTAATTTTATTGACCTAAGAAGGGTGAAAGTTGGCTCTAGAAGGATTTGAACTTAGAATGTAAAAATGCATAATACCACTAACATTTCAAAGTGCAATAGACAAAACTGCAGGATAACTGTGGCCTATTTGAGAATACGCTCTATAACATGGGATGACTGCTGCAGTGAGTGCTGCTGGCCATTTTCTGTGGCAATGCCATTGTGATCATGTCCATGAGGCATGGCTGAACATGCCATTTGTTCTGTGGTGTACAATCATTACTCTCTCCCCACCATCTTCTACTGTTTAATCCCCCTTCTTTCTGAATGAAGACTCATATTTAAGCTAAAATAAAGTAGTTTTACTACTTCAACTTTCAGAAATTAGAACATATTCTTGCAAGCAAGCCTATTTTAAAGCTGGGGTTTTTTTCTGTAAGAAAATTCCTTTTTAATTGTCTATGCCCAGAAATATTCTTTTGTGAATTCCAGCATAGTCAGCTGTATATAGTTTAGATCTTTCATATAACGATTAAGGTTGAAACTGTAACCAATGGAATTGTCATTATATTTTGTGATCTCTTGCTTAAGAATTTTACTCGCCACACTAACCACAGGCCCCTAGAAATTTTGATAATAACTGCACATTGATGGTTCATCATATATGAAGGTCATTTTGAATATATTTTTGAATTACATATAATAATGATGTTTCCAGGGAACAGAAAATAACTGAGAAATCAAGAATTGTTTCAGTATAGAACATCCCCAATCTGAACTGATCCAGGTCGTTCCTCTTCCTCAAAACACTGTAGTACCATGCTCAGGTTTATCTATTCATACTTGAACACTCCTCATCTTGTCCTGCTTTTGGCTATATGATGTATAAAAAGAGTGCCTCAATGGGAGAGATTCGCCCATCCTCAGTCATGGCCTTCAGTGTGTAATGTTTTGCCACTATTGCATGTCCACTTGGTCTATATGCAGCTGTAAAGAAGTGTCTGATGTTCCACCTATTGAGCATTTCCTTCAGCAGTCCCAACCAAAATACTGTTCTGTTATCTGTCAACAGCTCATACACTAGCCCCCTTTCCAAGAATATCACATCCAGCACTCTTGCAATTTCATCCACAGTCCCCATTCAGATTTCTCTCTGTGTCACTGCCTCCAGTCAATCATTGGGAGGAACGATCTTTGGTAGTACATCACATAAATTGTCAGCCTCTTTCGGTCTTCTTCCACCTGAGGCTTCCCAATTTCATGCACACTCAATGTAGGGTCAATGGACTAACACCTGTCACAGTTCCCAACCACCTTCCAGATACTCTCCCTATTGACAACTTTTCTGCTCAAAAACAGAATCCTGTTCACTTCCATATAATGCATATTGTGCCACCTTCCCAGCTCTGGATCCTTCAGCTGACATATAACAGCTACCCATGTTAGTGAATTCTTCAGCTTCAACCTCTGCAGTTTCTCAGCCATGGAAACCCTGGTCATTTGCTTCCACTCCTACAAGGTTTCTCCAATGACATCTGTGGCTTCACCACCTATATATAATACATGCCTATTCATTTCCTGAAAATCTAGCACTGGCCAGACTTCTTTTTATTTTGTTTTTTTCCTTTTTGATGACTGAACCATTGTCATCATTGACAACATGCCACTCTTCACCTCCTCTTACTAACATATTAAGATACCCCACCTCAATCATGCTGTTCACCTCTCTCTCTCTCAAATTCATTCCTGGCTTCTCTTTTCCAGATATGATGTAGTAGCTCACCTTGTATCTCAATGCCACTTGTTCTTCCTTCCAGAAGTACTCTGTTGTCTATCACTCACTGCCAAACACATCTTCAATTCTGTCTATAGCGTTCCCTTCCTCAGAGTTCAACTTGTTGATCCCATGGCCATCTTCCTCTACTGCATGTTCATGACACAAAGTGCACAGGATCTTAAACTCTATCCCCATCTTGCTGACCATGACACCACCCATCTAGTCAACCACATCCATCCCTACAGTGGCATCAACAATGACAATCACCTGAATCTTTGTTAGTGTTACCTATACCACTATCTCCACTACACTTATGCTGCTAAACCTAACCTTCTTCTCATCTACTTCCCTTAAGCTAGTTATTCCACTCCAGTTCTTAATCATCTTCATAGTTATCAGGGTTGTTGTGCAGCCTCTATTCACAAGAGTTTTTGCTTGCCTTCCCCTCACTAGAACCCTTATTACTATCAGGGAATGGGGAGTGCCTCCTTTTAACCAACAAGACAGCTAGTGGTACAGCAGCTCCACTTCCTTCCTCTGTTTCCCTGATTGCCATAGATTGCTATGTGACCAGACTGTTGTATGTGTTCATAGCTTCGTTCTCTCCACCAAATCACTCAGTGTTGTTATGTCAGTGTTCAGCAGTTGCTGCAGTCTCATTGAGATATGATCAGAAAAACCAATCTCAAATGCCAGCTTCACGAGTTTCTCCATCACTCCACCAGAAAACCCATTTAGTCCAGCCAGTCTACTGATTTTGCTCACATAATCATCCACCTGTTATTCTGTCCATTTCACACTCCCCAGCTTTCTGTATGCTTTACACACACCCTTTGTATATGTTTCTTTCAGTCATTCTTCAGTTTTTCCCAACCTTTAGTTGGTCTGCCTTGTCCTTTTCCAGATATAAGTTCAGTGTACTTTCCTCTAGGTAGACTAGCATAAAACTGGTCATTCCTGTATGCCCAGTAACTTTGCAACAAGCCTTACTTTCTTAATCCAAGCCATGTCACAACCTTCTCCAAAAAAAAGTCTGAGAACATCGCTATCAATCCTTATCTTTGTGGCTATGTTGAACGTTGTCAGTACAAAAGGTGCCGAAATAGCTTGTACTACAAAGGATGGAGTAAAAGAATCTTATCCTGAGCTGGCAAAATCACTTTAAAAGGAAAACTACTTAAAATTCCAACTGGAACTCATTGTCTGACCTTGGGGCACTCATTAACCCAAACCTGACCAAAATCTACTAGAACTTCTGCACATTTGTTCTTGCTAGACGTTGGTCAAAAAAGAGATTGTTCAAATTCTCCGCTTCATTATATTGTTATTTCCTCCCTCCCTTCCAGCACATCACCCACATCACTTCAAGCAAATCACCTCCTGTCTCCCTTCACATCCAGCACATCCCCACTATGCTAAAAAAAACTTTATTCAGAAGTTTCTCTTATTTTTTCTGTATAGATGACAATGCTCAGTTAAGATTATGTCCCAATAGCACAGAAGGGAAAAGTCCACACTAAGCTTTCAAAACAACTTGAAGATATCAACTTTGCATATCAGTCATCTGAATATTTTGTTTTCTCTGACACATTTCAATGTTTCCTAATATAAGAGATATAAATCAAAACTTTTTAAAGTTAAAATGGTTATCACCCAAACAAAGAAGTAAGTTCCAAGAAAAATGGAAATGAGAAGTAGGCTTATTTCTCATCTGGTATCTTATCTGTAATCCTTTTTTTTTTTTATTTATCTACTCATCATTTTGCATCAGTATTTTGAAATTTAGGATCAAGGCTTCTCTATTCTTCTTGCAATATTTACATCTATTATAATTTGCATAATCATTTGTGTAGTCGCTTTTCATATTTTTTTTTTAAGTGATCTACAATTCATAACACAAACCTTGCCTAGCTTAGCTTCTTTCCTATTTTAGGGCAATTGATTTGCAGCTGTTCAGAACTAAAGTGTTGAATCGGAAACTTAGCCTATTTGATGAAGTTTTGACACATTAGGTCTCTGCAAAAGATCTTCAGATATTCTTAAGTCTAAAATTTGTTAGGATTTTATTCATTTAAATTGTCTGTTTCCTTAGTGTGTGTAGTGGCTGCATTTTGATGATTTTAAAATAAACTAAGACTAACTCAGTTAATGGGGAATACAAGAGTGAGAGTTATTGCTGTAGGCAAACATAAGTATATAAAATGAAATGGATGTATACAGTAACGGCATCTGTATAGCAGTGACAATGTTTATAGACAGCAATGAAATGTGGAAAAGAAGAATGTGGTTGCCTAAGTTCTAAAATATATGTTATTTAATAAGAAAGCATTTTCATAAATATATGTTGTAATGGAGCTTCTTATCTAACTCACCCAGTAATAGATGGAGCACATAAGCGAGAAGATTTGATAGAAGATTCATAATCTAAGGCTTCGATAACATTTTTCTTTATCAAAGTTCATAAGTACAAAAATCCTCCACTATGTGACATAACAAGAAAGATTTTACATAGGAATTGTTTTATAGAAATGATATGTTATTAGTGAAGTGGTAAAGAGATTCAAAATTGTATAAGAGGTTGCTGCAATGTGCAGAGTAAAAAGTTCATTTCAGTTAATTTTGTTTGAGACATATAAAGTTGTATCATGGAAAGGGAAAGTGCTAGAAATTTTTTATAGTGAGCTCAAGAAGTTTGCTGAAAAATTGTTAGGTTTGATGATTATGAGCATGTGATGAAAAGGACAGGCTACAAAAGAGAAGTTCATTCAAAGTTTAGTTATGGGTGTGACGATGGATTCAAAGATAGCAGTAAAATATGTTGAAATTTCTTTGTAAAATGAATCCTTACAGAGTTACTGAGTTTGAAGAGTGACAAATTTCATCATCATCATCATCATCATCATCATCATCATCCCCGTAATCATCGTTATCCTTATCATTTAACATTTGCTGGCATGGGTTAGACAATTTGACTGGAGATGGCAAGGCCAGGAGTAGTAAAATGCTCCATTGTCTGTTTTGGCATGCTTTTCTATTGCTGGATGCCCTTCCTTAGCATCAACCATTTTACAGAGTGTACTGAGTACATTTTACGTGGCACCAGCACCAACAGGGTTATCAAGCATCTTGCAAAATAAAAAGAAAAAGATACTTTTGATACGTGCGTGACTACAATTGACAAGGATCAAGACTCTGCAGCTTGTGTGTTGCTCAAGAGCATCTTTTTGCCCTCAGAATGTATAAGCTTAATTTCCTTACAGCTTCCTTGCACTTATTGATAATGAGAATCTTTACATTCATTTCAGCTAATTGAAAGAGTTCCTCACTAACACTAATGGTTAGTGTAGGTAGAAACACTCATTCTTGTAAACCATTTAGGGTTTCTTAGCTTTCACATGTAGAAGTATGTGGGATATAGTTTGGTTATTGGTTTGGAATTATTTTATTCTTGAAATTTGCAAATATAAAAATTATGCATTAAAATTTGAGCTTTAACTTGATGATTTAATGTAAATATATAAACTTATAGAATAAGAGTGATGCAAGTTTTCTCTTTTTCTCTTTTTTATATTTCTTTTGAATGTTTGAGAATTTTTTCTACTGTGTATAGTGTAATTTTAGTTATATTTCTTATGTTAACTTTCAGTGCTATTTCTTAAATGCATATATTAGTGCCCAGAATACAGCTAACAATGTGGAGGCGCAATGGCCCAGTGGTTATGGCAGCGGACTCGCGGTCATAGGATTGCGGTTTCAATTCCCAGACCGGTTGTTGTGAGTGTTTATTGAGCGAAAACACCTAAAGCTCCACGAGGCTCTTGCAGGGATGGTGGCGAACTCTGCTGTACTCTTTCGCCACAACTTTCTCTCACTCTTACTTCCTGTTTCTGTTGTGCCTGTAATTCAAAGGGTCAGCCTTGTCACACTGCGTCACACTGAATATCCCCGAGAACTACGTTAAGGGTACACATGGAGTGCTCAGCCACTTGCACGTTAATTTCACGAGCAGGCCGTTCTGTTGATCAGATCAACAAGAAGCCTTGACGTCGTAACTGACGGAGTGCCCACAACAACACAACAACTAACAATACTTCATTAAGAGAAATGTTAAAATAAACATAAAAGAATTTAAAGAATAAAATGATTTATTTCATCATTTAGAAGATAAAATATTATGCATATATATCCAATAACATTTCACAGTGAATATAAAATGAGAATAGGTAAATAAAAAGTTTTTTCAATAAAATAATTTATGGAAACTTTTAAATTGTTAAATTTTGAAGTGAAATTGATGGAAATTACTAGTTGTATATATATTTTATCTAGTCTGTCCTTGATACTAGTGTTGTCCCCTAAATGTTCTGAGACAAAGAGCCTCAAACATCCAAATAATTTACTATAGAAACTTCCCTTATCCAAACAAAACAAGTGGAGCATTTATACCATGAGTAATAATTCTCCATATCAATGGATAATAACAGACGTATCTTTTATCTTTTACTTGTTTCAGTCATTAGACTGTGGCCATGCTGGAGCATCGCCTTTTTGAGCATGTATTTCTGTGAGTCAAAATGTGTTTATACATTTTTGTATGTGTTAATTTTTGTATATAAAGTTTTTCTCTCAGTAGTTTTTAGATGAGTAAACTTTTTCTTTTACTTATTTCACACTGTTTTTATATCATTCACAGGTGTCCTATAGTAAACCAGATCAATTATTGAGAATTGACTATCAGCCTGGAGGCAATGAGGATAGCCCTCATCCAGAGTTTGTGAACACAATATCAGAAATATATGATTATAATGCAGGTTTGCTTATTTCTATATTTTTCTTTGTTATTTCACAAGTTATAACTATTACAATATTTTGATTAGACAAGCTTCTTGCAAACAATCCTTATTGCTCAAAAACATAGTTCATAAACTTATGATTGGGATAAGTTGATTGCATTAGATTTATAATGGATGATTAGGTAAAGCAAAAAGGATATGCAATTTTAGCATAAGCAATTCCTTTTATCAGAAGAATGGGATCAATATTCAGTGAAGCTCAAGCATTTGAACGTTTATATGCTAAGGAGAGGAATTTTGGGATTGGCCTCTCTTCTGGGTGGTTAAATGTCAATGTACTGGAATTATAAAGTCTGTTTTATAGGTGTTTAGGTAGAGGTCAATGCAAAGTTTGCATGTCATGCAATTAATGAGCAAAAAAGAATTCAATGCAAACACTTAAAGAAGAAAAAGTTTGGAAGCAGTATAATTCATTTGATTCATTTTTTTTTTGCTGCTATTGTTTAGCAGATGCTGACTAGGTGTTACCATGCAGAACTGTCTGCACTGATTTTAAACCTCCTCTTTTTCCTCTTTTCTTCTGTCAATGGTACTGTTTCTGTGTAAATTTACAGTCAATGTCTGGATCTTTCAGGCTTTTATGTCAATGGAACAGATTCCTCTATAGACCAGTTGAGTATCCTAAATGTTGATATCAGTCCAGGTACTGCAAAAATATTGTGGGATATTGTCTTGTAAGAGGAAAGCTCTGACTGCTAGATCTTCTAAGTCTAGTATAGTATTCTTTGGTTACTCAATCATTGTTTAGAGTACCTTTGTAAGGTACATTTTCATCAAAACCTTTATAATTATAGTAGCTGCTTTAGTGAATGGAGGAGATATAGAAACAATTGACACAAAGGTTCAGGGTTTGGGAAATAGATTTTCTATGTTCAGCTCTTAATTTTACATAAACCTATTGTTCTTCTAATTCCCTCATTGTTCAACTTGTAAAAAATTGCCAAGTGTACTTGGCTTTTATTCACTCTAACATGTACAGATCAACGACTATGTAATGTGGATGGATTTAGTTATTATTAGAGCGAAGGTCTTGTGAGTATGATGCACTGGTTCTTTGGTGTGCTTGTTCAAAATTTTGTTTTGGGACTGGCCACACACATACACACACACACGCACGCACACATACACACACTCACACAGTGCTCCTGCACATGCACACATGTGCATACACACACACACACAGAGGCATACACACAATATTATTTTCAATATATAAATTAATGCATCATTACTAATAGCTTCATGATAATAAACCAAGCTAATCATCAGACAACATAAGAAGAACAAACTTCTATGAAATCATCCAAACTCATACACTGACTATCAGTATGGGATCAAAGAACTGGCAGAAAGGTGGCTTCGGATAGCGCAACCTGACAGTCTCTACTTCGAATGCTAGGCTACTTTTGTACTTAACAAATAAAGCAAATGGGAGGGTGCACTGAAAGTGTAGCTGCTAGAATAAGAATAGCCTGGGAAAAGTTCAGAGAGTCCTTACCTCTGCTGGTGACAAAAGGCCTCTCGCTCAGAGTAAAAGGCAGACTGTATGAAACATGGGCTGTGACTGCTGAGGACATGTGTAAGCTCACAAGGAATGAAGCCAGTATGCTCCAATGGATGTGTAATGTCAGTGTGCATACTTGATAGAGTGTAAGTACCTTGAGAGAAAAGTTGGACCTGAGAAGCATCAGTTGTGGTGACTGAGACCTTCGGAAATATGCTGTGCGTGAGAAAACCCGGCAAAACAAGTGAGACCATAACCCATGGCCTTTGCCAGGGGTGTAGCCAGCCCATTTATGCGTACCTTTCCTTCGTTGGACACTAAACTCTGCTTGTGAAAACCTGTTGAGGCAAGTGAAATCAAAATCGAAATCGAATCGAACCAAATTCGACAACTAGCACCCGTGCCAACCTTTCCTTCATTGGACACTAAACTCTGCTTGCAAAGACCTGTTGGGGCAAGTGAAATCGAAATCGAACCAAATTCGATGACTGGCACCCATGCCAGTGGAGCGCTAACAACACCATCCCAGCATGATCATTGCCAGAACAGCTGTCTGGCTTCTGTGCCGGTGGCATGTAAAAAGCACCATTTGAACATGATCATTACCAGCGTCGCCTTACTGGCACTTGTGCCAGTGGCACATGAAAAAACATTTGAGCGAGGTCATT
Organism: Octopus bimaculoides; assembly: GCF_001194135.2. Classification (NCBI taxonomy): domain Eukaryota; kingdom Metazoa; phylum Mollusca; class Cephalopoda; order Octopoda; family Octopodidae; genus Octopus; species Octopus bimaculoides. The sequence goes on along the minus strand of NC_068990.1, from coordinate 65,345,552 downwards.
GCCAGTGCCGCTAAACTGGCTCCTGTGCAAGTGGCACGTAAAAAACACCATTTGAGCATGGCCGTTGCCAGTACCACCTGACTGGCCCTCATGCCGGTGGCACATAAAAGCACCCACTACACTCTCAGAGTGGCTGGCGTTAGGAAGGGCATCCAGCTGTAGAAACTCTGCCAGATCAGATTGGAGCCTGGTGCAGCCATCTGGTTCACCAGTCCTCAGTCAAATCGTCCAACCCATGCTAGCATGGAAAGCGGACGTTAAATGATGATGATGATGATGATGATGATGATGATGAAGTTACCAAAATATTGCAAGGCTTTTGATTCAGCACAATAATTATTCATTATTTTGAAGGCTCTAATTAGAAGCAATCAGTTGATTTAGCCTTTAAATGGCCCTGGTTGTTGTTATTCTTAGCATCAAACAATTGCTCTTGTTCTAATATTGTTCTTGTTTTAACTATTCCTTAATTTGATTGCACAAATTGTATATAGAGTGCCTAAAATAAAGTTAGTGTAACCAAAGTCACTCCAATAAGCAAACACAATGTGATAATTGAAGGTGTAAATGAAATAGTTTTGACTAAGAAGTGAAGTTACATTGCAATGTTACCCTTGTTTCATGATATCCAACACACTGATTTCTTTAAATATTTTTTTTTTATTTACAAATTTACTTTAAAGGCATTCGATACTTGAGAAATCATGTGCTTGGAAATTGTTCAACATCAAAAATTAAAAACTCATCACTTGCAGATGAAAAACAGATGTTAGGAGAGGCACCATATGAAGGATACCTTATTAGGAGCATAATGCAAAGTTTCATCCAAAAAAAAGACTTTGAATATGTTGGATTGGTAAGCTAACAATAATTTACAATATCATAATTTTCTATTAATTTATAGTTTTAAATGCATTTTAATTTATTGCTACACTACTATATTTGGCTGCTAGTTAAGCAATGTATTTATGGATGGTTAATGGGTTAGTTGTGATGCTGATGAAAGAGCAATAACTTCTGGAATATACATAGGTTTACTTGAGGTTGTTTTAAAAACATTTGCCCAAGCACTACACATTGGATTTTCTTGGAAGCATGACACTTATTCTTTTGATCTCATTTGACAAACTACTAAATTACAGAAACTTAAACACACCAACACCAGATGTCAAGCAGTGGTGGGGGACAAACACAGATACAAAGACACACACATACACACACACATACATATGTATATATATATCATAAAATATATTTGCCAACTAAATGTGGCAGTCCCATAGAGGACGATGTTACTGTTGTTTTTAGCCCCAGGAAGACATCTCCTCCAGCTGGCTAATGACACACTCTCTGTGTCTGATTAGTATTTGCGAGGGGAGGTCATCACTCCCATCTCTAGCCTTATGTGATACACACAGGCCCGGGTTTCTGTGTGTGATAATCACCAATTTCTTTATTATGATAATAAATATCTATTACAAAGAAGGACAATACAGGACATTACAAACAAATAAATGTGCTAAGTGAGATTATAATTAAAAATTCGATGAACTGTATGTATATATATATATAT
>NC_068990.1:65341854-65343901 GCF_001194135.2 Octopus bimaculoides | reverse complement strand
TATATATATGTATATATATATATAAATTTAAAATTTTCACAAACTTATTTTCGCAATACTATGGCTGGAAATTCAGCAACTACACCTTGCTTTTACCATGGGTGGAATGAAGTAGGGACAGTTACTCCCAACTTCTTCATGATATCCTTCCACCTTTTCTCATATATACTTCGCGACAGGTGTCTTCTCTCAGTCCTATCTTGCTCTTCAGGTGGTACTTGAAGTAGTATAGCAAACTAGGGCCGGAGATGAAGGATCCTGTCACGATTCCTTGCATTCTTGTTCTCCATGCACACTCTTTCATTACTGCGACCATACACAGAAAACATGCCTCACCTTCCTTTGATAGTCCAGTTGGCAATACAATCTTTATCACAGACTCAGCTGATAGCTGCACTCTTCCCAGGTGCAACAACATGTGTTCTACGTAAATTATCAAGCCCAAAAGCTCTGGGCACTGTACAAGAGCATGCAGAATTAGTTTCCTTGTCCTGCCTGCACTTTGGGCATGCCGGTGGCACTGATCCATGCCTGGATAATTTATCGTGGACAGGCAATGCATCCCTGTAACACTGCCAGGTCAGGGATCTTTGATAATTATCCAAATACCTCAACCTGAAGGTTTTTGAAACAGGTTGCCTAGCTGGTTCTCATCGAACCCCAGAGCCTCTCCTAGGACGTCATCACTCTTATACTCTACCATCCCTTTACAAAATACAGAGGTGGTATTTCTGCTGCCAGCCTTGCCCACCCTGTGGATTAGCATGAGTGCCTTTTTTTTCCACATTTAAAGCATCTGGGTCTACATCCCTCAACTGATGCTCTAGCACTTAGTCCCTATAAAAATGCAGTCTGGCCTCAATTCAAGTATTTCATTTGAGGCTTGAACTACCATCTCAAGAGTTTGACCTTTCCAATTTAGAGCCTCTCGCTTTTTCATTTGAAGTATTGTTATTTCTTCTTCTACATTGTAAATTACAGCTGCTGCCATCCATGTTACATTGTAGCCAACTGGTATCTCCTCTATAGTTATTTTTGCAGTTCTCCGGCCTAGGTAGATAAGGAGCAACATTATCTCATCGCTTTTTAGAGTTTGCATCGATATTTCTTTTGCTGTTTCAGCATTCTCGAATTGCGCCTCAACAGTGGCACTTCTTGGTCCTCGACTGACATAGGTAATTTTTCCCCATATGGGGGTGAGACACTGCTCTACCACCTCGTCCTTCACTGACATAATTCTTTTTTTCTTTACAGTTGTATATTTTGTATACTACCATTCTGGCAGTTAAGCTTTGTATCATGTCCTGTGGTGGCAGAAGTTTTCTTTCGTTACCCCTTTTCTTTATAAGGTTTCAAAACTTAAATAATTGTTCCTTCGACACCTCCAATTCACAAAAATTACCACCAACGGCAGCAGAGAAACTTGGCTTTTCCTTTCCTTCCTGGTTACCAACTTGGTTACTTTCTTTCATTCCAGGGAAATTCTCCACTGAGAACAGAAAGTTGACATTTGACAACAAATTCAATTCCATTTTTACAAATGGCCTCCAAAATCGTTAGAAAAATCGTAAATATTTTTGTCAAAATGACAAAAATTAATTTTTTACCCTGCAACGGGTAAAAAAATCAAAAAACAGTCCAATAAGTTATGCAGAAAACAATTTTCTGGCCCACAAGGCGAAAATTCTCATCAAAACGATGACAACAGTTCAATTCCAAACAGCCTCAAACAAAACAACAGATAATTCAAAAACAACAAAAATACATTAATCAAATAAACTCACTAAGCAACAGCAGCCGAATGCAGAAGAGTGACAAATCACCAGCAATTTCTTTATTATGATAATAAATATCTTTTACAAAGAGGGACAATACAGGACGTGTGTTGATAGCTAGCTGGAGGAGATGTCTTCCTGGGACTAAAAACAACAGTTACATTGTCCTCTATGGGACTGCCACATTTAGTTAGCAAATATACTTTACGATTCCGTACTGTTACTGTTTGCTTCTTGCTCAGAGATTTAATATAGCCTATATATATATATAT
>NC_068990.1:65332526-65341761 GCF_001194135.2 Octopus bimaculoides | reverse complement strand
CCTGGTGTAGCCATCTGGTTTCACCAGTCCTCAGTCAAATCGTCCAACCTATGCTAGCATGGAAACCGGACGTTAAACGACAACGACGATGATGGGCTTCTTTCAGTTACCATCCACCAAATCCACTCACAAGGCTTTGGTCAGCCTGAGGCTATAGTAGAAGACACTTGCTCAAGGTGCAATGCAGTGGGACTGAACCAGGAACCATGTGGTTGAGAATCAAACTGCTTACCACATAGCCACACCTAAAAAAAAAAAATCAATGTTTTATACTTTTTGTTTCATTTACATATTTTAAAAATTTGTATTAAATATTCATATAAAAGTATAATTATCTTTTTCCTTCCAGAGAACAATTCGGAATATCGATTGTTTTGTGTTTGCTGCTCATAAAAAACAGTTTATGCTTGAAGATGGCTCACCAGAATCTGCAACTTGTGAAATTTATTTATCATCTGTGAGTATATTTATGGTCTCTTCTCTTTTGACTGCTTGATCAATGTATTTGTGCTCGATGCTGTTATTTAGAGGATGTTTTTTTGAGCAATGTCTTACATCTTATCTTCTGATATAGAGTATCAATGTTGACTCTGAGCTTGACATCAGATTCTTGCACTTTTAAATATCAATGGATTAGATTTTTTCAGTAGCCCAGTTAAGTATCCAAAATGTTGGTACCAATGGTACTAATTGGCACCTAAATGTTAGTACCCATACTAGTACAACAAATGTATTATAGGGTGTATCTGAATGCAAAATTTTTTTCAAGTGTGATGCAATGCACTTAGATCACTCAATCTTTGTTTACAGTACCTTTATAAGATACATTTTTGTCAATGCTTAGATATTTGTAGCACACATTGTGTGGAAAATGGGAGATAGGATGACCAAAGCAGTTTTTCAGTTTAATTATTGAGGTGAATATTTTTATTTTGGCAAATTCCATCCCTGTATCAGCAAAAAATGTTTTTAAGTCTAGCTGTTTCTCAGCATTGTAAATATTTTTGGTGTAGATCTTTAGATCATCGACTAAATTATATGTTACGTTGTTGTTTCTAACATAAAACAACCTTTTTAAATTTTTTTCTTTATTTTGTAAAAGTAGTGAAAATGGATCTAGTGCCAAAATAAATTATACTTGTAGTTTGCTTTCCCATAATAGTTTTCATTTGACCAGAAAATTCATCAGTTATGATGAACAACATGAGTCAGCCAACTGTGTACTTCCAACCAAACCCACTTTATGCACTTGCTTTTTCTTTCTGTTGTCCTAGTAACATCTCGCTTTCAATCACTATACTTAATACAGACCCCATAACTGCATAAGTGCATCTGGAAATTCTTTTTCACATTTTCACACTAAGTACAGACTGCTTTAACATCATACTTGTACAAATGTACTGTGGGTTCCAAACTCCATTAGTTAAGCCCTTAAATGCATCAGAGACTTGAATTCACAAACATACTTCAATATAATTTTGTTACTGTAATTAATTAGTTTTAACATGAACATCTTTAACATTCTTTAACTCTCTCAGACCTGGGGCCCTGTAGCTAATTTTACCTTTCACCTGGGTTCCTGAGTAAAACAATAAATAATTGCATATACAGCTCAGACTAATAGAGTCACAAAAAAATTCAATAATAAGCCTATCTCTTAACTACCATATTTGTTCACCCAAATTGCTACTCTTCTCATCCCTTTTACCAGTTTGATTCTCCAAATCACTCTCATTGTCTGCATAAGGGTAAACTCTTTGTCTGAAGACTAAATATCATCAATAATTTCCTCAACTGCAATGAGTCTAGGCCTTGCTCATTTATCAGACAAAGTGCTGGGCTTGTTACATGATTGTTACTTTGCAAAAAATCTGTTTTTTTTGTTTGTTTTTTTCAATTAAAAACATAAGTAAATAATAGCTGTGAGTGATACCATTAACAATGAGTCATAAACACACTTGACTACAAAGCTGCAATGTGAACAGTTTCCTACTTCTTTTTCTGCCTGTGTTGTTCATTACCACTTTACTGAGAATCTGGTGGAGATTACATTTATGCTATTTCCAGTATACCAGGAACATTGCACAGCAGCATTAATGTTTGACTAGCAACAATGATATATGCATAATCAACTGAGACATTGTGTCATGCTGATGTGGTGATATTGGTGTTATAGGCTTATGTATAGAATGAAAACTTTGATGGCAATGATATTAAGCTCAATCTGTTTTCTATAGCAGCTCTAATTTTATTTCTTTGAGAGCATTTCCAGATAGTAAAAAAAAAATCAGAACTTTTAAGCAGAGAATATACATCCACTGGACACACTTGGATTTGTAAATTTTATTTCATGCATTATGCTATTTATGGTCAGAATGGTGGAGAAAGTTTAGTTCTATTACACACCAGATCTCACTGAGAGTCACTCTAGGAATGTACTATTGACATAATACCTAGTAATTCAAACTCACAACAAAGTTGTTCTATGAATGCTGCAGTTATGGTATAAATAGCTCAGAGATTGTTTGCATCAGCCATTATTTAAATTCTGCACTCTGCTGACAGGTGATTGCCTGAAACAACTTTCCCACTCTTTATGGCAATCAAACATATTAACTCCTAAAACTTACCAGGATTTATTATTACCATTCCCACCAATGCAGTCTATCTCCTGTTTCCTTAAATATCAGGATTTATAGTTACCTACAGGCTATTGTTGAAGGTGCATAGCTTAGTGGTTATGAGTGTTCAGCTCACTATCATAAGGACATGGCACTTTATTTCACATTGCTCTAGTTCACTCAGCTGGCAAAAATGAGTAGTACCTGTAATTCAAAGGGGGAAGCCATATCACATTCTGTGTCATACTGAATCTCCCTGAGATCTACGTTAAGGGTACACATTTCTGTAGAGTGCTCAGCCACTTGCACATTAATTTCACAAGCAGGCTGTTCTGTTGATCGGTTCAACTGGTACCCTCATCATTGTAACCAATGGAGTGCCAGTTTAGTTATATACTATTGTTTCTCTTTTGTCATCTAATGTCTTAAGGGTTTTTCTTTATATTTCTATATACTCTGTTATCAAGTGAAATGTTGTTCAGAACGAAGAATATATTTTTTGCTCATATTTCTTTTAAACATACTCTCATCTTTTTACCCTAATTCTTCCACTCCCTTCTACATTATTGCCCCAGCAATGTTTATGGTGTCAGTTATATTTTAGTTACCTTGTTAAGGAACAGATAGGATATGAAGATCATTGACATCACTTCAACTATTGTTTGTTGTATTTTTTTTAACGTCATAATTCTGTTTGGTTGTCTTCATGTTTGACTTTTTCATAGCAGTGCCATTTCTACCTAATGTCAGCAAGTTGCCCAATCCTGCAGATTATAGACAGCTGTTACATCCACTATGGATTACCTGTAATCACTGCACTGCCAGTTTCCTCACATTATCAGAATTGACCAATGAACACCTCTAAATACTCTCACTCAGAGGCTATTTATATTTCTATCTCAATATATCCCATAATTTTGTACAGTATGAAGAACATACTCTGTCTGCATCATTCTTTAATAAACTTTCACACTGTTTCTTGCATAATTGAATAGTTGCATACAAAGAATAAAAATGGGACATATTTCTACTATTCTGAGGTTTACAAAGTGCTAATATATTCTTTATTATTCTTGTGACATTTGCCATTATAATATTAGTTTTGGGTTGTTCCTAACATGACAAAGTCTTTTATGATCAATATTGGTTTGGTTGTTTAATATTCTAGTTTGTTTTGTACCCAGTCATGGTTTGCATAGCTCTTTATTGGGAAAAAATCAAGTTGGTGCTACCCACCACTGTCTTCATTTCTGGCATATTATGTTCAGAGTTACTTTAACTGATATATTTGTCAATTTTTATGAAGGTAGGGTGTAATTTGAAGGCGATTTGGCTGCAATTTTTGAAGACAGAGGACCATTTTGAGGTTCCTTTCATTGACTTGTATGACAGTAAGTAAATGATGTCTTTATGATGAATGCTTATGTTGAGTAAGCATTTGCATCAGGCTAGAAAGCTGTCATCAGTACCTATAGACAGTATACAAAACAGACTCTTTCCACTCTGGGACATAGATTTATAGCATCATTTATATCACTTAAAGGAGATTGTGAATGAGTTGAATGAGTAAATCATCTACTGATAGCTTAATTGCAAATAAGGTAAGAGAGAGAGGGACAGAATATTTTTCCATATATCTGAATATACATTGGTTGTTTATCACATTATTTAACTATTGGGATTTCACCTGCATAATTTTCTACATACTATATGAATATTATTTGAGATAAATTTGATATCAGCAATTCTTCTTCTCCTTGCAAAAAAAAAAGAGAGTGATTTGGTGTACTTAATTAACAAGTTGCTTACTAATACTGCTGCAAGTTAAGGTCTGTGTTCGATGGATGAATCCTTAAGAAAAAATGCGAAACAAGCAAGTTCTAGAGGTGCAGGTATGGCTGTTTGATTAAGAAACTCAGTTTGCAACCAAATGGTTTTGGGTTCAGACTCACAGAATGGTGCCTTGAATAAGTGTCTTCTACTATAGCACCGAACTGACCAATGCCTTGTGAATGAATTTGGGAGACAGAAACTGCATGGAAGCCCGTCATGTACATGTGTGTGTGTGCATACGCATGTGTGCAAGTGTGTGCATGTGTGTGTATGTCTGTCTGTCTGTTTATCTGCCTTTTTGCATCACTTGACAACCAGTGCTGGTTTGTTTACATCCACATACTTTAACACTTTGGCAAAAGAGACTGATAGACTAAATACCACACTTAAGAAAAAATTAGTACTGTGGTTGATTTGTTCAGCTAAAACCTTCAAGATGGTGGCACATTAAGAGTGCTGGTGCCACATAAAAAGCACTGGTGATGATGTCATGTAGAAAACACCCAGTGTACTCTGTAAAGTGGTTGGTGTTAGGAAGGGCATCCAGCTGTAGAAACTAAACCAAAACAGATGATGAAACCTGGCAGGGTCTCTGGCCTTGCCAGCTTCTGTCAAGCTTTTCAACCCATACCAGCATGGAAAACAGATCTTAAATGATGCTGATGAAGATGATGATGATGATGAACCAATATTGTTTTTAAGCAAGAGAGAGAGAGCAGCAAACAGCCACTAATTAAGGATTCATTAAGAAGTTGTGAATTATGAGAAATATGACAGGCTTATAAGATTGTTGTATTCAAACATGTATTCAAGCAATTTTCTGTTAATTTCATGAGGCAAATTAAAAAAGTTTTAAAAAAATTCATGATAATACCAATGTAAAAATTAAGAGTTAAAACTGTTCCACAATCAATTTTACAAGAAATATTTAAAATTTTTCTCTATAGTTGAAATTTTAATATATTTTTATAATTTATATTTTTAGAATGACTGGACAGTTTTACCTGATAAAAGTGGACAAGCAACTGTAAATTATCCTGTAATGGTTAATTTAGACACGGTAAATTTTAATATTTGATATTTTAATATTGTCTGAATTAGGATTTATGTCTGTATTGTTGAGCTTCTCAAAAACTTCTTTGAAATTTAATAGAACTTATGACAAATCATTTGTCATAGGTATTTAAAAGAATGGCTTGTGTAGGTGAATTAAATTTGTTGTATGCCTTAAAGTTTAAATTCAGTTCTCAAATTCAAGTCAAACATAAAGAGTCTCAAATTGCTTATCTTTTCAAGACATTTAATCTTTTTATACTGAAGAATTTTGGTAAATTTGCCTAAAAATGAAATAATGTATCTATTCATTTCTCTCATGAATTATTGCCAAAAAATATTTTGATACTGAAAAATACGAGATTAATTTTTATTTCAAAATATAACTAGGTTATTATTGAATGGAAATGTTACTGTATATACAAGGGGGGGGGGGCTGTAAAGTTCCTGGCATTAAGGGTATTGTGAAAGGCCTGGTTGGAGGCCCAACCCTCCAGTTCTTTTACAAGGCTTAGAAAAACTGAAGGATCACTACAATAAGTGTGTGAATCTGAGAGGGGAATATGTTGAATAAAATCATGATTAACTGATCCTCCTGTATTTTATTTTGCCCAAAGCCAGGAATTTTCCAGCACCTTCTTGTGCATCTAATGTCAGAAATCTCTTTTTATAGCAACAATATTTATTTATAGGCTGACATATCATATCAACTTAGCTTCATTGATTTTTCGGGTCAGCAAAAAGAGACTGACGTATCATCTTGTTATGAAGCAAGTAAAAAGATGCATATTTCAATACTTTTGAGTGGTAAGTTTCTTTTGAAATACATTTCATTCATGTATGTTAAAATGACTTCTTTCAAGCACAGATTAGTTGTTTTATGAGGGTGTAGGGTTAGGGTTAGGGTTAGGGTTAGGGTTAGGGTTAGGGTTAGGGTTAGTTATAACCAAAGTAAATGATCCCAATATATTACTAATTTCTATTTAATAAAAGATAGGAAAAACAAAGTTGATTCTAACAGAGTTTGAAGTGAAAATTTAACAGGACAGTACTAAAGATATTAAAAAATATATAAAAAAAAACATTTCAAGAAACTTTTCAAGAAAGATATAATATTAAAGAAACAGATTTTTCTTATTGCCTCATAGGACTCCAGTTTTTTTTTTTTTTAGCATTGAAGTCTTTAATTTAGATCTTTATTTTTAAGAGATCTGTGTTAATTCTGTAGTTGAAATAGTGAAAATAATGTTCAATAATAATCAATACTGATAAACAGAAAGGTGATAATACCAGACATTTTATTTATGCAATACTAATGCAAAACATGCAACAGAGAAAATTGCAACTGAAAGAACTTTGAGTACCACTTTTGACAATCTAAGTGTATCAGGACAATCATTTGAGAGCTAATCTTGTGAAAATATAAGATTCTGCATTCCACTGAAGAAATCAGGAAGCTCATAAAATGTTAAATATTTTATCATCAAAATCAAAGATGACACTCAAAATAACAATATCGCTTTTATACAGCAGAAGTAATATTTAAAAGGTATTGATCAAGTCAAGACACTTGCCCATTGTGCCATGCAATAGGATAGAACTTGAAACCATGTAACCATGTAATTAAGCAGTGATCTTCATATCCATTCAGTCTACCTGTACACACAAACACACACACACATATGTATACTCATATATGATTACATACACACACATAAAGTTATATCATCATCATCATCATCATTTAACGTCCATTTTCCATGCTAGAAAGGCCAGGAGCCACACCAGGTTCCATCAACTGTTTTGACAAGGTTTCTATGACTGAATGCTCTTTCTAGCGCCATTCATGTCACAGAGTGTACTAGGTGCTTTTACACACCATCACCAGCATGAGTGATTTTTATGTGGCACTATCACCAGTGTTTTTATTTACATGGCACCAACACCTTTCTTTTATGTGGCACCAGTGCTCTTTATGTGGCACCAAAACCAGTGCTTTTTGGATGTTAGGGGCTGAAATCTGGGTGAGGGAAGAAGGCTGATGAACCAAGGTGGTTTAAGATATCAATTCAGTTGTGGTAGTGGGGGTGTTCTTGAATACAACAATGTGCCATATACCTCGGTCCTTTTGCCTCTTTGAAAGTCTTGGCATTTTGAGATCAGCCTCTAATGCTTCATTCCATGTCTCCCTGGGTCTCCTTCTTCCACAACTTCCATCTACTTTAAGTGACCAGCACTTCTATATGCAACTGTGCTTATCTATACACATCACATGGCCAAACTAGCACAGTCTTCTCTCTTTCACACTGCATCCAATTCTTATAATGCTATATTCTCTCTCAATATACTAGTGCTCTGTCATACATGTACACTGACATTGCACACCCAGCAGAGCATGTTAGCTTTATTCCTCTCTAGTCTTCAAATATCATCTGCATTCAAGACCCATATATCACTACCAGGTAGCATTACAGTTCATATACATGCCTCATACAATCTTCCTTTCACTCAAAGAGAGACCTTTGGTTGCCGACAATGGTAAAAGTTCTTTGAACTTTCTCCATCCTATTCTTGTTCTAGCAATTACATCCTCCGCTACTGCAAATTAGGCTACCTAGGTAACAGAAATTATTTACTACTTCTAGAGAGTCTCTGTGATATGTGAGGAAATCAGTTTGCTGTGTATGACTCCTGTACATCTTCCACATATGAACATTACTTTCTCTATCAGCCTTCCTGCACCTCTATGTCCCTGCCAACACCTTTCCTGCAGATTGAGCAGGGCTATTTGCGTGAAGTGTGAAAGGTTCTGTCCCATTTCTTGCTTACTAGAACCTTAGCCTTTACTATATAAACTTTAAGATCCTTTCATTTCTAGTTTTGTTTCTGCACCTGGAATTTCTTTTCTAATTCTGTTACGGATTCTGCTATGAGGGCAAGATTATCAGCATATAGTAGTTCCCATGGGCTTCCAATCTTAAATTTCTGTTATAGCCTGGAAGACAATGATGAATAGGAATGGGGTGAGGACTGAGCCTAGATGAACATCTACCTGTACACTAAATTCATCATTGTATTCATAGTCAAACCTTACCTTACCTTACTAAAAGCTGCCTGTACATGGCCTGTACTGCTTTCATGAGCCATTTGTCTACCTCTAGCTTCCTCAGAGACCGCCATATCACAGAGCAATGGACTATGCTGAAGGCTTTCTTCAAATCAAGAAATTCTAAGTACAACAGCTTATTCTTAGCTAAATACTTGTTTTGCAGTTGTCTGACTTTGAAAATAGGACAAAGCCAAACTGTATTTCATGTAGTCTACTTCTGTCCCTAATTAACTGGGCTATAACTTACTCCATAACTTTCCATCTAAGGTATCTCCCTTACCCTTATAGCAGCTGACTATGATGCTACTACACCAATCACTGGGGATTACGCCTTTCTGAATAACCTGATTAACTATGCAAGTGACTAGACAATATCCTACTCTACCAGATATGCTAAGCCTCTCAGCAGTGACTCCTGATGGACCAAGGGTCTTCCCTGTTTTCATATCTTTGATTGCCTTATCTATCATACTTCTGTCAACTAGGATAGCCAGTCTCTCTGTTGGGTTCATATGAGGGAATCTCCCTTTCTCCCATTCATTCTCCGCTTTTATTAAATGTAGAGAATGGAAACTAAAAGAAGTATATTGTGTGTGTGTGTGTGTGTGTGTGTGTGTGT
>NC_068990.1:65331748-65332272 GCF_001194135.2 Octopus bimaculoides | reverse complement strand
TATATATATATATATATATATATATATATATATATATTCAATTTCTGTACACCACAGCTAACACTCTATACATACATACATATATATATATAGATATATGCATGCATATATGGGTACAGGATGTCACCAAAGATGCAAAAAACATGCACACGAGAGATAAATACAAGACATGGACAGTAATTACAGGACAAAAATAAGTGAAATATGTCCGTGCATGTGTGTGTTTGTGTGTCCCCGTTTGACAACTGGTGTTGGTGTGTTTACATTCCCATAACTTAGCAATTCAGCAAAAAAGGCAATAGACTAGGCTTTAAAATAAGAATATGTCCGTGCATGTGTGTGTTTGTGTGCCCCCGTTTGACAACTGGTGTTGGTGTGTTTACATTCCCATAACTTAGCAATTCAGCAAAAAAGACAATAGACTAGGCTTTAAAATAAGAATATGTCTGTGCATGTGTGTGTTTGTGTGTCCCCGTTTGACAACTGGTGTTGGTGTGTTTACATTCCCATAACTTAGCAATTCA
>NC_068990.1:65319190-65331738 GCF_001194135.2 Octopus bimaculoides | reverse complement strand
CATAACTTAGCAATTCAGCAAAAAAGACAATAGACTAGGCTTTAAAATAAGAATATGTCTGTGCATGTGTGTGTTTGTGTGTCCCCGTTTGACAACTGGTGTTGGTGTGTTTACATTCCCATAACTTAGCAATTCAGCAAAAAAGACAATAGACTAGGCTTTAAAATAAGAATAAGCACAGGGGTCGATTTGCTTGACAAAAATTCTTCAAGGCAATGACCCAGCATAGTCAGAGTCAAGAGATTGAGGCACGTAAAAGATAAAATGTAAAAGAGTACTTAATCGTAGGCGCAGATGTGACCATGTGATAATAAGTTTGCTTCCCAACCACATGGTTCCAGGTTCAATCTCATTGTGTGGCACCTTGGATAAGTGTCTTCTACTATAGCCTCAAGCTGACCAAAAGCTTTGTGAGTGGATGTGGTAGATGGAAACTGAAGGAAGCCTGTCAGACGTGTGTGTGTGTGTGTGTGTGTGTGTGCATCCGTGTCCACTTCTTGACAACTGATGTTGATGTGTTTACATCCTCATAACTTAGTGGTTTGGCAAAACAGACAGATAGAATAAGTACCAGCCTTTGAAAAAATAAATACTGGGATTGATTCATTCAATTGAAATTTGTCAAGGCAGTGCCCCAGCATGGCCACAGTATAATGACTGAAAAAATATAAAAGATAAAAGATGTCACAAGATTATACCAATCGAAACATGTAAATAGAAATTAAAGTGGACAATTGTCAATCAGTCTTTACTATTTTAATGATAAATCACTTCAAAAATATGTAAATTTCATCTGACTAATCATATTTGTTTCGTTAAAGGTAACTACATCAAATCTACAAAAGAGGTAATTGAAACACTAGGGAAAGCAATGATTCGGAAACTTTTGAGCATTGATGCTCTTCAAATACAAAATGTTCAATTGTCTTACGATGCTAACTTAATGTATTTATATGCAAGTATCCTGGACAATACACCTGAAGGTAAGTATCAAACTTTACTTTGCATCAGAATATTTAGTTTTATGTTATCATAAATGTTCTGCATATGCATGTAACAATGGATTCAAAGGTAACAGTGAAATGTGTTAAATTTCTTTGTAAAATGAAGTCTTACAGAGTTATTGGGTTTGAAGAGTGACGAGTTTCATCATCCTCCTCCTCATCATCATCATCCTTTAACCTCTGTTTTCCATGCTAGTATGTGTTGAACAGTTTAACCAGAGCTGGAAAGCTGCACCAGGTTCCCATCTGATTTGGCTTGGTTTTTTTATGGCTGGATGCCCTTCCTAACACTAGCCACTTTACAGTGTGTGCTTTTATGTGGGACTGGCAAGAGTGCCACTTACATAACACCAGCACAAGTGCTTTTTATGTGGCACCAACACAGGATTCTTGCAGGTCAATCCTCCTCACCAGGGCATGCAGCCCTAGCACTTCTGCTGTGGAGGATGAGTCTTCATGAGTACAGCAAGGCACCAGGTATCTTGGTCCTTTGTCAACTCATCTGAAAGATTCAGCATTCTGAGGTTATGGTGTTGGTGGTGTTGTGGTGGTGGCAGTGGCGGTGGTGGCAGCAGCAGTGGCAACTGATGCTGGTTTTGTTTGTGCTCAGGGCATAGTTAGGACCATTTAATTCTTTCAGCTAGAAAGAGAGCTAAAATGTATTCATCTCTGTGTTGTGTCTCTGTTGAAAAGTAGGACAAAAACCAAACAATGACCTTTCTTTTCCTTATATATTTGAAGCTAAGATAATGAATTGTGACACATGAAAAATTTTTCTTGTTCTTTATGTAGATAAGATATTAATAAAATAAGCACAAGTAGAAGATACTGAAGTATACTGTGAGCAAGTTGAGAGAGTGGTTGATTGAATCTTAGCTAGGTTTTACATTATATGTAGTAAACAACATATCCAAATCAACATAATAATAATTTTAAACTATTTACATGGATTTAATTGCATGTTTACTTGCATTGTGTTTGTACATATCTCTCAGCACACTATCATTCATTGTAGAATTTACTATGCTGGTATATAACATGTGATTTCAATTTGGTCTCCATGTAAAGACATTACTGCTCCAAGTTAACAGGCAGCATTTTAAACATACGTTTGTTTAAGTCTAATTGTATACTAATATATTCTAGCAGCAACAAGGTGGTATCAAAAAGTTCCCGAACTAGTTCTATAGTGCACCAACAGATGACAGCATATGGTTGCATGCACAGTGAGAGCTAGCAGTGACCTTCATGAGGCAGTGTGTTGAGTGACATTGCTGTGTTTACTTCGCAAGTTGTGAAATTTATGCTTTTGTGATCATATATATGCTGTAGCCTGCAATTTTATCATGGACAGAAACAAAGGGCCAACGTGAAATTTTGTGAAGTCTGCTACAGAGACATTGAGCATGCTTTGGCAAGCTTATGGTGATGAGGCAATGGGTCATATGCAATGTTTCGAGTAGCACAGGTGCTTCAAAAGCAGAAGAATGTCCCTGAAAGATGATGAGTGATCTGGAAGACCTGCCACGAATGTCACCCCCAGAAATATGGTATTGTGAATTGAGAATTCATGTCCTAGGGCCAGGCCATCAATCAAGAGTTCTACTGCAACATTTTGAAGCATTTGAGAGAGGACATTCAGCAAGCGTGACGGGATCTGTGGAGTATGAAGAAATGAATTCTTCATGATAACAATGCACCTTGTCACTGAGCTCTCCTCACTCAAGAGTTTCTCATCAAAAACATGGTATTGCTTCTACACCCACCCTATTTGCCAGATTTAGCACCTGAAGACTTCCACCTGAAAATGCAGCCCAAAGGTCACCATTTTAACTCTGTTGTCGAGATCCAGGAATCTTTTGATACCACCTCATATCAACTAATCACACTGCTTCACGGGTCTGTTGACTTTAAAAATATGTAATGCTAAAAAAGAAATATAACTGAATATATAGATAATCTTCTTTTGGAACCAAGTAGACCAAACAGAGGAAGCAGCCATCCAAGTTGACAGCAGTATAGTAGATAGAATAATTAAGGATATGAAGGCAGCAAAGGTACTTGGTCCCTCATGGCAAAAGGCAACGGAAATACCCTGGAGAGAAGAAGTCATAGAGGCATCAAATTATTGTCACAGGCTTTGAAAGTTACAGATTTGAAGAAATCAGCAAAAAAAAAATGGGTAACTGGAAGGCCCCAGGACTAGATAGAGTTCAAGGCTACTGGATCAAAAAATTTGGTGAATGTCATGCACAAATAGCTGTACAACTCAATACCTTTTTAAATGCCAACCAAGTAACACCAGAGTAGTTGACAATGGGTAAGACAGTGCTGTGCTTGAAAAACACCAGAAAAGGCAATACGATAGACAATTACAGGCCAATGTCCTGCCTACCACTTATGTGGAAATTATTGACTGGGATAGTCACAGAGTCAATGTACAGACATCTGGAAAAAAATGGAGCCCTGCCACATGAGCAGAAGGGTTGCAAGTGTAAGTGCAGAGGTACCAAGGATCGACTCCTGATAGACAAAACTGTACTTAGAGACTGAAAGAAGAGGAAAACTTAGCCATGTCATGGATTGATTATCATACGATATGATTCCCCATTCTTGGATTATGGAATGTATGAACCTATTTGGTATTGTATCAAATGTTGAACGATTGCTAGGAAAGAGTATGGTGCAGGACAGAACTGACAGCATATGGAAGAAGTTTAGGGATCTTTGTACTGTGCATGATACCATTAACACTGATTCTGAAGAAAGCAAAAGCTGAGTATGTATTCAAGAGCCACCAACAAAATGTCAACCACTTTATGGTAAAGATGAATCCCAAGTCAGTTCCCTCGTTGATAAGGTGTATACTTTCAGTGCTGATATCAGAATGAAGTTTGAACTGAAAAAGTGTGGTGTATTAGTCTTGAAGAGGTGAAAAATCAGATGTATGGACGGGCTAGCGATACTATCAGAGTATGTTATGAAACAGATAGAAGAGATGGGTTATAAGTACTTGGGGATTTGAGAAATGGATAAATTCATGGAGAAAGAAATGACAGAAAAATTTAAGGTGGAGTACTTGTGCAGACTGAGACTAATCCTTAAGTCGAAATTAAACAGACAGAATAAGATTGAAGCTGGGCAGTTTCACTCCTTAGATATGGAGCAGGGGTAATCACATGGATGGTAGACGAATTAAACAGATTAGACAGAAAGACAAGGAAATTGCTGATTAGATATGGGATACTCCATCCAAAAAGTTACACAGACAAACTATATGTACCAAGAGAAAAAGGGGGAAGTGGACTGATTGGATATGAACATAGCATTAGAGCAGAAGAAAACAACATAGCACGGTATGTAAAAAATGACACAGAACTGCTAATATTGGAAGTAAGAAGATCAGGCTTGTGTAGGATGGAAGATTGCAAAGATAAAGCACTGTACAAGAACTTGAGAATGAATGAAACTGAAAATAGGTGGATAAAGAAAAGAATGCATGGACAATTTCATAGGGGTGCTGAAGGTAAGACAGGCAGTGAAAAAAGATGGCTATGGATGACTAAAAGTAATTTAAAAGTGGAAACAAAGGCTCTGATCTGTGCTGCCCAAGAGTAAGCATTAAGAACCAATTGCATCAAATACTGAACAGATAACACATCAGAGAGTGATATGTGCAGAATTTGTGGACAAAATGGTGAAACTATAGGGCATATTACCAGTCAATGCATGCCACTAGCCCAAAGAGAATATAAGAGACGTCATGACAATATAGCAAGGATTATCCATTGGACACTTTGCAACAAGTATGGACTTGACAGAGTAAAATGTGGTATGCACATAAACCCGAAGCATCATCGAAAATGATAATGCGAAGATCTTATGGGATTTTATGATTCAGTGCAATGATGAGATAGAGAATATGAAACCAGGCATAGTGTTAATTGAGAAAGAAAGCAAACGATGCTGGATCACAAATATAGCATGCCCAAGTGACAACAAAGTATGCAATAAGGAAAAAAGAAAGGTTGATAGAGAGGTTGATAGAAAGGTTGAAGACACCTCCGAAAGGAGGGGCCCCGCCACGTCAAAACGGTAGAGGAGTAGGGGCCGAAACCGGACGTGGTTCCTCCTGATGATGTCTTGAGCTAACTGGATCCTATAAAGGAGCTGTTGTGGTAGCAGACCACGAAACATGGTTGAAATTCCTCATAACAGGTTAGCTAGGGAGGTTAAGTAATTTTAGTAGATTTATATATATATATATACATTATATATATACATATATATGTATATATACATATGTGGGAGAATATACAAATAATAACAACAGACGAGGACAGGTGGTGTAAATAACAAAAGGATATATTAGTATGACGCTCGGGAATACGGAAAGTCTTTGACGTTTCGAGCTACGCTCTTCAACAGAAAAAATACGGAGACAAGGAGAAAAACACGGAGAAAAAAAATTGAATAGTGTTCAGTCAACGGTCAATCATAATATGTGTGTGTGTATATATACATATGTGTGTGTGTGTGTATGCGTGTGTGTGTGTGTGTGTGTGCATATATGTATATATATGTGTGTGTGTATATATGCATATATGCTTTTTCTTGTCAAATTTAAGAACTATAATACATATATATATATATATATATATATATATACTAGAGTAAGCTCATAAATGCAAAACAATGTGGAAAAAATGGTATTTGAATACTGGAGGTAGAGTAATAAACAAAACCCTTTTCAAATGTGTATCTATCAAAGTAATTGTATATTTATGCTTATAACCTTATTTTGTTTCATTCTAAACAAAACTGTCCGAAGAACAGGAATGTGAAACTCTGAGTAACAGTTTCTGTGATTTTTTTTTGCTGCTTTTTTAATAAAGTATATATATATATAAAAGAAATTAGAAAAATGAATTTGATTGTACATATACAAAAATGACTTGCAAAATGATTTATAATCAAGCAATTTAAACATACAAAAAATAGAGGATAATATTTTCCAAATCAGTGTTATATTCATATGAATTCATGTGTGTGATACATTTTCTACAAGAAATTGGAAATTCTTCCAAAAGCAAATTGAATCTATCTTGAAAAAGTCAGTAGCTGTCATTGGAAATTGAATTTGTAACTGACATTTTCTACTGTTTTACTGCACTAGAAATTCATATTCCATAATTAATATTCTACACAGTCTTTGAAAAATTATCCTGAAACAACCCTACAACTCATGTACATGAAAAATGCATACCAAAGTAAACTGGCTCAACAGTAGATGCAAATATAAAAGAAAGTTATAAAAACTAATTTACAGTTGAAAGATGGAATTCTATTACAACTTGTTCACGTCTTATTCAGAAGGTGGCACTACAAGATTGTAATGATAATAAAAACACCTAAAAAACATTTAATTTCAAGTAATTTGAAGAAGAAAGGACAATTCTTCATCAAAACTATAAGAAATATCAGTTTAGAAACAAATATTTCTGATTTGTTTTTGCTAATTTCAGGAACTAAAAGTCAAGGTTCTACTCTTCGAACGGCATTTCAAACATTAAGTAGTGCAATTGCTCAGAGGGAGTTCATCTTTACTGTTAGTGTTGGAAATGTAAGTATTTTTTGTTATGAAAATGCTTTTGATTTTCACTTTTATCTTTTTAATGACATGTAGGAATATATTTATGTGTTTATTATATGTTTATAAAGTTATATGCTTATTTGGAAATTATGTAATAGATCTGATCAACAAATTGTCCATGCCAATTCTAATCAATTTTTGCAAGATAGTAAAGAAAACATATAAGTATTTGAGATATATATAGGTGAGGAAATAATATTTATTTAGAAACAACTTGGGCTACATAACTGATAGTCAGTTCTGTAATATCAGAGTTTGTGTAAGTTAGAAAGTTATAAATATATGGTAACTTACTGCAACGGTATGACTGAGTAGATGGAAAATATCTAGATTTTATAAAATTGAAAGACTGTTCAAAATTAATAAAGTCTATCCAAGAGTAAGAAAATTAAATAATTGTATTTATAGCATCCACTTTGTTGCAGAACTTACAAGAGTAAAGCACTTAATCTCAAAATAGGGCAGTGAAATTTTTCATTTTCTAACAATCAATAAATTAGTTGAACATGCATAATGCAAAAATATAAATCAAACAACATTGTAGGATAGAGTTTTCAATATAGTCAAAGAACCAAAGAAAAACATCGAGATCATTATATCACAACTAGGAACAATCAGATGAACATATTAAACCTGTCCTGTGCATGATGTTGAGCAGTTAATTACTCTTTTACTCTTTTACTTGTTTCAGTCATTTGACTGTGGCCATGCTGGAGCACCGCCTTTAGTCGAGCAAATCGACCCCAAGACTTATTCTTTGGAAGCCTAGTACTTATTTTATCAGTCTCTTTTGCTGAACCGCTAAGTTACGGGAACGTAAACACACGGGCTTCTTTCAATTTCCGTCTACCAAATCCACTCACAAGGCTTTGGTTGGCCCGAGGCTATAGTAGAAGACACTTGCCCAAGATGCCACGCAGTGGGAATGAACCTGGAACCATGTGGTTGGTAAGCAAGCTACTTAGCACACAGCCACTTCTGCGCCTATTAAGCAATTTATCATCGCCATTATTATCATCAGGTTGAGTTTGCTTGAATTCAGATTACTCTGATTTTCCATCTATCTTTATCTTCCAGGGCGTGTGACAATTACTCTTGGTACTGTCCAGAGTCATCACTTAAATGATCACTGTATGTCTTTGCTGGGTAAACTAATGTAATTTTAATTTGTTTGGGTGTCCATAGTTGGATGTCACTAACCAGCAACATGAACTCTTCTTTCTTGAATACTTTAGGAGGTATATTGTATAATTTTTCTTTGTTTGGAAATTCTTTCTAGGACATATTCAAAATGGCATGAATCATACATGTATCAGTGCCATCTAGCATGGTTTCAAATTTTTTGGTTAGCGTCCAGGTGAAAGAGCCATGAAACAACCAAGATTCAATCACTAAGCAAATGAAGTTTCTTTTACAATCTCCTGGTTGCTTAGATTTCCATATTACATGAGATTTTAAATGCTTCCCAAATTTTGCTGATACATATCTAAGCATCTGACACTGAAGATGTTATGTTGTTTCCAAGGTACATAAAGGAATTTGATGGTTTAATTGAACTTCCAGATAATGAGGTTGTTGTACTTTATAAATTTTAACTGATGAATTCTATTTTACTAGAGTTAATATAGAAACCAATGCCTCTTGCAGCTCTTCCAGTCTTTGAAATAGGATAATGGTTACTATATAGGACTAAGTTATCAGCATAATTTTCATTTTTATTGTTGAATTGGATATCTGGAGCTTTTTTTATTTTGTGAGGATAAAGCCAAGTATCTTTTTGTAATTTCCTAAAATGTGGTGAGCATAATCAAGACAGATTTTGAATAAGAAAGGTGCTAGGATATCTCCTTATGAAAAATCTGCAAGAACGACTAAAAAATTTGTCTCCATCAGGTGAACACATATTGGCTCAAGTGTTTTGTAGAGCATCATTTTTGTAACTACTATTTCGTGAAGGATTTCATTGGCTAGTAGAATTTGCTGCATCATATTTCTGTGAATTAAGTCAAAAGCTTTAGACAAATCTATAAACAACGGAATGATAGGAAGAGTTTTTGTTTGAACATATGTTATTATTAATCTTGCAATTGAGATTTAACTGGTTATTGAACAAATGCATATCTATAATTTACCATTTTTTCTAGAATTTTTAAAAAATTTAATCAATAATAATCCATATCTAATACAAATTTCTGCAAATGCTATCCATTTCTATTAGATGATTTTTTCAAATGTATATTTGTGATATTTATTACATCAATTTGCAAACTTATATCTCCTTCTATCAAAACAATGTACCTTGGTATTTGTTGAGGATGCTCTTCATTTCAATGTTGACAACAACTGCTCTAGTTGATAATTCAATAAACTGATAAATTGCATTCAGAATGTAAGCATTCAAAATTGAAAATATCATAGGACATTTACATTTAAGTAATATAGATTTGTTTTTAGGTTCTATAGTTGATTTTTCAAATACTAGTAGAAACCAAAACCACAGCAGAACATGTTCCTTGTTTGATCATGTGATAAGTGATGCAAGATGAATATCTAGGCAGCATTAAAGTCATATTAAATCTTTCAATGGTTGAATAATACCTATGGTTGCCAGTTCTGTGGATGTAAGTCATTGCTCACATTCAGAACTAGACAGCACTAGTCAATGCCAGCAATACAATTCCAAATTCTGCATTTTGTGAGTTTCTCCATCAATCATTGCTTAATTGATTTCTCCACCAAAATCTGTACATTCCCAAGGATTCTGACTGTGATTCTCATTTAGTGTGATCCTGTACTTAGACCTGCTCAACTGGATTAGATCAATTTTCACTGGTATAACTCCTTGTATTATAGGGATATACAAGCCCTGCTACCATGATCAAAGCTTGTATCATGACTGAGACAGAAAAAGAGTGCTTAAGGTGTTGAACTCATGATCTAATAATCATGGTTTAGTTACTGGACCTAGTGTCATGTTGTGTCCTTGAGCAAGGCACTTTACTTCATGTTGCTTCAGTCTATTCAGCTCCACAAGAGTACCAGTAACTGTTTGGGGTTTAACTTTGTGATAAATTGGTTTCTGTCAGGGTAAATTATGTACTCTTAATCTCTGAAATACCTCAGGTACCTGAAATAAGCTCTCAGTAAATGAGCCAGTTGGCATGAAATAGACTTAATCATTTTACAAAGTTGTCAAATTTGACAAACATCTTCCCTTATGGCTTGTGACATAAACCTATTAAAACCACTTAAAATAATCCTTTCTACAATATGAATAGACAAAAACTTCTTAGTTCAAACCTAGCCAAAGTATTTGTGTATATTTAGAAATAGAACACCTGAATATATTGATCAAAATGAAATATAAAATGCCAGATAAAAATGTAGGCTTATTAACCAAATGCTATTGAAAACATCTATAACAGAACAATTGTTTCTTTCACTTGGTTTAAGAACAGTCATTTTAAATAAAGAGATATATGAGACTTAGTGAGTTACATGGAAATTTAGAAAAAAAATCATTTAAGTATGTAAAATAGTGAGCTCATAATCAAAGAATTTTAAGAGAGCATGTAATAAACAACTATATTGTAACTGAAGAATCTAGCACAAATCAAATCATGAACCTGAAATTACTAACCATCTCTTGGATTCTTAATAATGTTATTTAAGTTATAGTAAGAACAAATATAACTACATATTTACTAGTCTGACTGGCCATCTGCAGTGACTTTTTTTGATTTCCTAGTGTAAACAAGAGTTCATGTATTTAAGTGTGCATTTGGATTTGTGCAACTGCAACCATTTGTACTATATTTCACTACTGTAAAGAGTACACCAAAAATGTTCTTAAAATACATGCAGTAATGTTTAAATTTAATCATTTTATCATACAAGTATGAAAAGATGGTTACTTCATATGCTATTTCATCTGATGAGGTTGATTTTGTGGAAGGATGGTCTTACAGAATGAAAAAAAGCATCCACAAACATAGCAAATGACAGGTTATATTAAGTTGTTTATGCTATTTGTTATTCGTGCATGAACTTAAAAATGACCATCCCCTAATATAACAATACTTGTTTCAACACACAATTCCACATCAAGAGTCTTACAAGACAAATACATAAATGTAACAACCTAAAAATTATTTTATTTGAATTAAAAAATGAAAATTTTTCTGTTTTCCAAAATTTGTTGTTTTCCTTTATATATTTTTACACAGATTAAAGCAGAATACATAGGTCTACATGTTAGACTGGATGCAGGTAAATATCTTTATGTTTTTAGCATCAAGATATCGATTTACATTATAAACTGTACATTTCACTGTGATGAAGTATTTGCATTCTGTTTTTATTTATTAAAGGAAAACTCTATAAGGCAAAACTTCCAAATTTTGATGATAATTTTCGGTACCAATCAGAAATTGTAACACCCAGTAAGAACAATATTGAACTAGTAAAAGTGAGTTAATATTTATTTTTACTTTTAATAGATATCATAAATGAAATTAAATTTGTGACATAATAAATAAATATTCATTTTGTTTTTAATGAGACCAACTAGATGAACACATTAATGAAATTTAATAGTTTTTTGGAGGATTTTTACATATAATTGCATGAATCAAAATGAAATAGTAAAGTATAGATCTTTATTATTTTGATACCAGGTTTTATTGTTTGAAGTTATAAAGCGAATACAAGTATGTGTATCGATGTGTGCATATATGTGTGTATGTATGTGAGTGTAAGTGTGTGTGTGAGAGTGTAGGTATGACAGGTTGTTTTTGACA
Organism: Octopus bimaculoides; assembly: GCF_001194135.2. NCBI lineage: Eukaryota > Metazoa > Mollusca > Cephalopoda > Octopoda > Octopodidae > Octopus > Octopus bimaculoides. The sequence continues at coordinate 65,320,282 of NC_068990.1, read as the reverse complement.
TGAAAATTAAACCATTCAAATTTTGGATCTAATGTTAATTGTGTCAAACTCCCACCATCACTTGTACACACAAGTATTCCATATCCGATGGTGGGCTATAATGTAATACAAAGGGCACAGTAATAAAAATAAGAGAAAAAAACATTGGACATAACTCAGTAATTCTTTATTCCAATTGTTACATATTTTTTTAGTATTCAGTAACACAAGGCATCACGCTACAGATGCAGCTTACAGGGCCAGCATGGAGCAAACACAACACACATTATCAGACAATCATATTTTTTTTCAGTTGTCTGACAATATCTTTGCTTCCTGCTTGCCCTATAGTTTGCATTTACTGGTTGCATCTGTAGAGTGATAACATGTGCTGCAGAATACTGAAACATATGTAACAATTGTAATAAAGGAGTACCAAATTATGCCCATATTCTTCTATTTCTCTTATACATACATACACACATGCACATGCACACACAACACAACACACACACACACACACACACACACACACATGCACACACACACACACATGCACACATATATATAAGAAAACAGTAATTTAGAAATTTTTTGGTACTATTTATTCACCATTGTAAATGTTTCATTTGCTAATAGGAATCACAAAGTTGTACATGTTGGGGAAAAAAAAACGTCAGAAATTTTCTATTAGAAATTCTTCAGACAGAGAATCAATATATTATTTCTATTTGATTGTCTGTCTGAAGAATTTCTAAAAGGAAATTTCTTACATGTTTTTTCCAACATACACAACTTTTGTTATTCCTATTAGCAAATGAAACATTTATAATGGTAAATAAACAATACTGAAAAATTTTCCAACTTCCTGTTTTGTAATATAATAATTCTGCAAACAGTATTTCCAAACTTTTCAACTCTAATATGTACCTCATATTAATACAACAATTACAAACTAGATTGTAATACTGGAATAAGCAGATGATTTTCAACAGGATACAGCTTAGATTTTACACTTCCTACATTATATATATATATATATATATACATATATATATAATCTTTTACTTGTTTCAGTCATTAGACTGTAACTCCATTACTTATATATATATA
>NC_068990.1:65311023-65316961 GCF_001194135.2 Octopus bimaculoides | reverse complement strand
TGTGTGTGTGTGTGTGTGTGTGTGTGTGTGTGTGTGTGTGTGTGTGTTTTCTCATTTTCATTTTTTCATATTTTCCTTAAAATATTGACTTGGTGAGTTACAACATTCACTCCAACAGTTTCATTATCTCATCATTTATTATCTCATCTCTATTTGTTCTCTTTTCATTGTCATTAATTAACTATTTCATACATATTTACCGCACATACCACCATTGTCATTGATATGCTATTTTCTTGACAATTAGCAAGAAAAGGCTTCAATTCAGTGATTTGTTTTCGATCTATCTCTCATCCTTCCTCTGTATACTATGTCATTCTTACTATTCTGCTGTTCCCACACACACATGCACACACACTTTTTCTTCAGTTATTCATCTCCTATTCTCTCCTATCTCCTCTAAGTCATATTTATCATAAGTCACACTCCACCTCTTTGCAATCACTCACTACATCTCCCTCTCAGCCCTGTCCAGTCTCTACAGTTGTCACCTACTCTTCCCTTCTTTCTTTACTTATTCCTTAACACCTGTTCTTTATTATCTTCACCCATTCATTCCTCATTTCTAACCATCTTCCTATCTACCACACACTTTTGCAATTTCTACTCACCCACATTCCTGTCCCCATTCATTTCTACTCACCTCGTACCTTGAGAGTCCATTCTGATACTTCGTTATATTTTTATCTCCTCCCAGCTCCATGCTATCCACTCTCACTTTCTCTTCTATAATGTGAGTTGTCATGTAACTGCCCTACAGCAAGAAACCTGTTCTGTTCTGGTCCCCTTCTCTCAAACTTTAACTTACATCTCCCAGAATAAAGCTTCTTTCTTTTCTACTGTGGCTCCATTCAGTCAAAGGAGGCTGTAGTCTTACAAACTGTATTGCAACCTCATTAGTGTTAATGCCATGGAAAGTACCTAACACACACTGTAAAGCTTTAAGAAGAGCATCCAGACATAGAAACTAAAGAAGACATCAGAGCACAATGCAGTCCCCAGACCATCATCATATCCATTGAAATCATCCAGCCCATTGGAACATGAAATTTAAATGGTGATGGTATATTGAGTTCAACTGTGAACTTTCAGTTGTTTGGTCAACTGAACTGCCAACCTCATTGAACTAGCATGTAAATGGCTGAGCATTCCACATACATCTGTGCTTTTAATGTAAACCACAGGTGAAATCAACAGGACATAATGTGGCATAGGTAAATCTTTGATTTACAAATGCAATCCATCCAATGTGCTTCCACATAGTGTCTGTCTACCCAATTTCATCGACACAATATGAATTGACTTGTAATACAGGAATAACACTTGCTCAAGATGCCAAGTTAAACAAGTTCAATTCAGACATAAATAAATAATTTACCTAAGATTTAAAATTACTAATTCATCTAATATTTTATATTTCACTAGTTTTATGGAAAAAGACATAATTCTGGTTCCATGCAATGGTTTGATATAGCTTATCCAATAATGTGGAGGCGCAATGGCCCAGTGGTTAGGGTAGTGGACTCGCGGTCATAGGATCGCGGTTTTGATTCCCAGACCGGGCATTGTGAGTGTTTATTGAGCAAAAACACCTAAAGTTCCACAAGGTTCCGGCAGGGGATGGTGGCAAACCCTGCTGTACTCTTCCACCACAACTTTCTCTCACTCTTACTTCCTGCTTCTGTTGTGCCTGTAATTCAAAGGGTCAGCCTTGTCACACTGTGTTATGCTGAATATCCCCGAGAACTACGTTAAGGGTACACGTGTCTGTGGAGTGCTCAGCCACTTATACGTTAATTTCACGAGCAGGCTGTTCCGTTGATCGGATCAACTGGAACCCTCGACGTCATAAGCAACGGAGTGCCAACAATCCAATAATATTTGGAGAAAGTGTATTTACAAAATTTCTTTATGAATTAAGCATGTGGAACAGCTTTAGCTATTGCATCAAATGAATTTGGTTTTTAATGTTTATTCAGTCATAAATTTTAAAAATAAGGGATTAAGGTTTAGATTAATAATTGTTAGTGAAAGTGACTCAGCAGAAATTTTCAGTATATAAAAATGATTTCAATACTTTATGCAAAGTTCTAAATAATTGGCAGAGGATACAGTAACTTTGCTTGAGCTCTTGGTTTTAAATATGATTTTATCTATGACAATAAAAGCAAAATTCTGTCTGCCTGGGACCCCTGTATCTCAGTCTACATTTGCTCTACATAAACATTTGCCTTTTTTGGAATCAGAATGATCCTGGGATTGAAAATCTGCCCTTCATTTAGTTCTTGAACATCCAGTATCGGGATCTGATTTAAAAGCATTTGGGTTGCTACTTCTAGTAGATAAAGTTTGGCTGATTCACACCATCTTGGTTGGCATTTGTCAGATGACGTCAGAGATCAAGGTGGAGATAAATGATATTTGCTTCATTAATTTTACATCAAGTTAAGAACTTTGAGACAAATTGGCCAAAAGTTGGAATTCAACTTGGGACTGAAACAATAGAATGATTGCATTACAGAATTAATTCTCATCTTTAACCTCTGAGCAAACAACATATAGTCTTTATAGATTGTATATATTTATAGATAGGCATATAGTCTTTATAGATTGTACTCATGCTATTTAGCTCTCCTTAGTTTTGGGCCACAGACCCAATTCACCCTCCACAGGAGCTAGTTTAAAAGTTCACATGGAGTGCAGCTTTTAAGCTAGAATTAATAAAAGGAAAATAATTAATAAAAGGAAAATAAAAGCATTCTGATGAAATCAATTTCTTTTCATTTAGATATTTTACGATAGATCGAAAAATTTATCAAGGTTCGATGTAAACCAAAATCACTGTGCAAATTTATGCAGTGGACCATCAGATGTTATACAAGATTTTACAAGAGGTAAGTTTCTATTATACAATTATCATAAGTTTGAGGTTAGAGGATGATAATCATAAGTTTTTTACAGTATTTCATTTCTTGACTTTTCTATTTCTCCGCATTTATACTGTTACAAATATATAGATACAGGATATTTGGGCTAAATTTCACAGTTCTCATAAAAGGAAAAGAAAACACAAAATCCCATACTAAAATAAAAGTATTCTAAAAAAAATTTTAAAACCTCAACTAGATTATGGCTAAGAGATTACTCAAAGTAGCCACCCTCAGCTTCCATCATGGCTTCATGCATGCTTTACTCACAGTATCCCTGAGAAGATCATCAAAGACCTCCTTGATCTTGGCCACCAGGTTGGCTTTGGTGTTTCAGGCAGAGCAGTTGATGCCTTTCTCAACCATGCCCCTCACACAATAATCCACAGGATTACAATCAGGAGAATTAGGAGGCCAGAAATTGGGGCATGTGAAATTCAGACAACCACTTCTGACTTTTCTGGGCATATGGCAAGGAGTAAAAAAACATGCAGCCACACATATGGCTTTCCAACAGCACCCGTCTCCAGGCAGGGTTTAACCACAATTTCCAGCTGCTTCACATAGCTGTCTGAATTGAGCCTAAGGCCCTGTTCAAAGACGTGGAGTAACATAATATCACCTTCACTGGAGACACACACAAAGCCCATTACAGCTTGGGGGAATGAACTAGGCTTTCATAATATGTGGGACATGTCTATGTCACATGGCCCTTACAGTGTTCACAGAGCATTGAACAGCAGTCATGATGTCAGCATTTTGACACTTATGTGAATCATGAGATAGGTAACTCTTTTCCAATATTCAGATGGCTTCCAGTCTTCCATGTCAGCTAACTTTTTCTCAACAATTTTAATCTTTAATCTTTATGCTCTCCAATGCTGTTGACCATTCACCAATACATCTTGAAGAAACGAGGCATAAAAATTTGTCAAATTTAACCTATACACCTTGTATGTAAACAAGAAGAATTTTAATATATAAAAAAAGTAGCATTACTAATTAAGTGTTTCTAAAAAGATATCTAATAATTTTCAAATGAATATTTTAATTATGGTAGTTATTCTTTTCATTTATTCACTTATTTAAAGGTGTTTCCTATGTGATAGACAAATTTAATGGATCCTGCCAAATTCAACCTCTTTTCCAAGCTTTTGATGTGTCACAAAGCAGAATGGAAAGTGGTGCACAGTTGTTCTATTTTGACAAAACATATAAGTATGTTGGCCAAGTAAGTAATATCAGTTTTATTACATTTCCTTTTTATCTCATTTATTATTTAGTTGAAAAACTAGCAGATTAGATATACCCTGGCTCACTGTTGATGAAATCAAAACTGAAACAAATACTAAATATTATTATGCAAGATGAAAATATTTTTTTAAAACTACCAGAAATAATGGGTTGTGTTAGACAAAGCGTATTATTCTTCTGTGTGGAGGCGCAATGGCCCAGTGGTTAGGGCAGCGGACACACGGTCATAGGATCGTGGTTTCGATTCCCAGACAGGGCGTTGTGAGTGTTTATTGAGCGAAAACACCTAAAGCTCTACAAGGCTCCGGCAGGGGATGGTGGTGAACCCTGCTGTACTCTTCCACCACAACTTTCTCTCACTCTTACTTCCTGTTTCTGTTGTGCCTGTAATTCAAAGGGTCAGCCTTGTCACACTCTGTGTCATGCTGAATCTCCTCGAGAACTACATTAAGGGTACACGTGTCTGTGGAGTGCTCAGTCACTTGCATGTTAATTTCACGAGCAGGCTGTTCCGTTGATAGGATCAACTGGAACTCTTGACGCCGTAAGCGACAGAGTGCCAACAACAACAATTATTCTTCTGAAATAGAAAATAATTTCTTCTAATTCTATGTATATTCATCCTTAGTTGCTCACATTTTGGAGTTGAGCAACTGAATTAAGGAAAGCATCCAAGTATCAAAAGAAATTTTCTAGTCAAGTCCCATAAAGACATTTAATTTTTCTTGCTCATACCAGAATAGAGAACAGCTATTTTAAAGTACTTTAACAGATAAAAGAAAAGAATATTTGGAAATGAAGTTTTGCATTTATCTCATTGGCCTCATCATGGATTGCCATCATATGTGATGGTGGTATTTCCCATTAAAGACAACGTACGAGAGTTCAGCTTTTACAAACAACCTGCACAAAATGATTTGTTTATAGTGATCGAATGTATGTGCTGTACATTAGTTCACTCCATCAAATCGACATTGCTTGAACAAGTGCAAGATGTACCATGCGTCAGGTATTGAAATGATAATCATAGAGCAGCATGAGATTAAGTGTTTTGCTCAAGAACACAATGCACCACCTGGTCTAGGAATTGAAACCATAATCCCACGATCATGAGTGCAACACCCTAACCACTAGTCCATGTGCTATCATATTTAACGATGCATATTCAGGAAGCATATGAGTTGCATGTAAATCCTTCCATCTGTTGAAATATTTTCATAGAATATGAAATGTTAGTTTGATGGTAGTTTTATGATATGTTAATTTGCATCAGTCTGCACTGGGATAATGTGCATACTACACACATTCACATTCTGGCTTACAACAAAATGGTGATTTGCTTTATAGCTCATTAATGTTCAGCATTTTCTACCTATTATCATATCTTGCTTTATCTCATTTATTGCTGTTAATCTTTTGCTGTTATATGCAATGTCTTTGTATTGTCTTATCTACAACCATTATATTTTATGTCCTTACATGGTTTCACTTACTGCTATTACAGTATCACATCCTTTACATTGCTTAATATGTTGCCTTTTCAATGTAATGTCCTTACTTTGTGTCATCTAATACTGTTAAAATGTCATTATTGTTAATGCACTGGCATCTTCTATGAAGCAACTGAGTAAAATGTGTATACATACTACCTACTACCTTCTATTCAGTCATCTCTATCATGTCTCATACTATAAGCCCATAAACTATCATCATCATCATCATCATTTAACGTCCGTTTTCCATGCTGGCATGGATTA
>NC_068990.1:65294281-65310911 GCF_001194135.2 Octopus bimaculoides | reverse complement strand
TATCATCATCATCATCATCATTTAACGTCCGTTTTCCATGCTGGCATGGATTAGACGGTTCAATTGGGGTCTGGAAAGCCAGGAGGCTGCACCAGGCACCAGTCTGATCTGGCAATGTTTCTACAGCTGGATGCCCTTCCAAACACCAACCACTCCAAGAGTGTGGTGGGTACTTTTTATGTGCCACCAGCACAGGGGCTAGAGGGGGCTGGCATTGACCATGATCGGATGGTGCTTTTTACGTGCCACCAGCACGGGAGTCAGTCAAGGCGGTGCTGGCATAGGCCACGTTCAGATGATACTTTTTACATGCCACCAGCACAGAAGCCAGTCGGGGCAAGGGGGCTGGCATCGACCATGTTCAGATAGCACAGGGACCACAACTACAATTTCCATTTGATTGTGATTTGATTTCATTTTGATGTTGATGTACTTGACTCAATAGGTCTCTTCAAGCACGGCATGTCGCCCTATGATCCAAGGATACTTTTTGAGTTGGCTGGTTATGCAACATTGGTGTAGGTTATAGCTGTGATCTCACTTTATTTGCTGGGTCTTCTCAGTCACAGCATATCTCCAGAGGTCTCTGTCTTTCGTCATTTCTTCTGTGAGGCTCAATGTTTGAAGGTCATGCTTCACCAGCTCATCCCATGTCTTCCTGGGTCTCTCTCTATCCCAGATTCCTTCTACTGTTTGGGAGTGGCACTTCTTCACACAGCTCTCCTCATCCATCTGTAATACACGACCATACCAACTCAAATGTCTCTCTTGCATGCCACATCCAATGCTTTTTATGTCTAACATTTCTCTCAGAGCACATACACTCTGTCATGTGTGCACACTGACATTACACATCCTACGGATCATGATAGCTTCATTTCTTTTGAGCCTACACATGTCTTCAGCAATCATGGCCCATGTTTCACTGCCATGAAGCATGGCAGTTCGCACACATGCATCGTACAATCTACCTTTCACTCTGAGCGAGAGGCCCTTTGTCATCAGTAGGGGTAGAAGCTGTCTGAACTTTGCCCAGGCAATTCTTATTTTAGTGGTCATGCTCTCTGAGTATCCACCTCCACTACTGACTTGGTCCCCTAGATAGTAGAAGCTATCAACTACTTCTAGTTTTTTCCCCTGGCATGTGATGGAATTTATTTTCTTAGCATCTGTGGTATTTATTGCCCCTATGCATCTGCTGCACCCAAAAGCTATCTTCCCGGTTAATCTTCCTTTGATGTTGCTGCACTTTTCATGCGTCCATAGCTTACACTGGGTACATCTTATGGAATTTCTACTTACACCTTTTCTACAGATCAAGCAGAGCCACCTACCTGAATGGGTGTGTGATGTGGTCACCTTCCCACTTACTAGAACTTTGGTCTTTGCAACATTGACTCTAAGGCTCTTCAACTCTAAACCTTGCTTCCACTCCTGGAATTTCTTCTCTAGTTCTGGTAGTGATTCTGCTATGAGGGCCAGGTCATCAGCATAGAGGAGCTCCCAGGGACAACCTGTCTTGAATTCCTGTTACTGCCTGAAGGACAATGATAAATAAGAATGGGCTGAGGGCTGATTCTTGGTGGACCCCTACTTCTACCCAGAATTCTTCACTATACTCATCGCCAACCCTAACCTTACTAACGACATCTCTGTATAGGGCCTCTACAGCCCTTATTAACAATTCATCAATCCCCAGCTTCCACATCACCCACCAGATAAGGGATCGAGGGACCCTGTCAAAAGCATTCTCCAAGTCCACAAAAGCCAAGTATAGGGGTTTTTTTTCTAATCCCTTCTTTTTGAAACTGTATTCTTCTGAAACTCACTCTAATGAAATTTTTGGCTCACCACTAACATAAAATTATTCAAACTGAACATTAAACATATTTACCTTGCTCAGTTATCTCTATCGACTGCAAAGGAAGTGCCTGTAAAGACAATGAGTACTGCTTGTTTCTCCTTAATTTAAATTATTAAAATGAAAGATTTAAAGAAATATTACAAAATGGAATGTTTATTTTCATTTTAATATATTTCCCCTTAAGAAAAAATTCAAGCATAAGTTCAGTTACATATATGGCTTTTAATTTAATGTACTCCAATAAACAAGTAGAATTTTGTGATTAATTTAATTTAACGAAAAAACATGTTTTATTCTCTTTTATAGCAACATGTTCGTGGTATGTTGACAAATATCTTTGAATCCTATGTGGCTTCATTTCAAAATAACCTCTTTCGCTTCTACTTTCTGGATGTAAGTGACAATTTTAAAATTTAGTTTTATGATAAGCATTGTAAAGAGCTAATTAATCATATTATCATATGCTTAATGTATGTGTGTTGTTTACAAGCCAGAAACTGCAATTTTTTGTCTGAGAAAGAGTCCTTTCAAGATGTATAGCATAAAAAAAAACAGTATACTTTAGAAATAGAAAAAACGAAATCACCCTGGAAGTGGAGACAAGGGCACCAGATACAGTATTTCACTGTTTTTGCCACTTATCAATTCCATACATGTGCCTCACTTTGGAAATGCAATTGGAATCACTAGTCTGAAATACATACAAGGGGATGCTGAAAAGTTCCTGGCTTTGGGTAAAAGAAAATACAGGAGGATCAGTTGATTATGATTTTATTCAACATACTCCCCTCTCAGATTCACACACTTATTACAGCAGTTCTTCAGTTTTTCTAAGTCTTGTAGAAGAACTCGGAGGATTGGACCTCCGGCCAGGCCTTTTGCAATACCCTCAAAGCCAGGAACTTTTCAGTGCTCCCTCAAACTAGTAGAGTAAAAACTATTTGCTGATTTACAATTGCATCAAACAAGTAGAATAAATTCAAATTATGTAATAGAAGCCACACTATAATGTTAATGTTACTAATATCATATACATAATGTATGCACATTGTTATTGTTTTAGTAGTGAAATACTGTATCTGCTGCTCTTATTTTCTTTGTCAGAGAAGAAACATTGCAGTGATAATTGAAACAGAAATAGTTGTCTCAAAGAATATTATGTTAATACGAAAGTTTAGTTCAAAACAATTGTTACTTCTATATTGTTTTAAAATACACTGTATGGTCTAGATGAAAACTGTATGTAATTTTCAGAAATTTTTACTAAATAATTTTCGGGAAGATTGTCATTGGCACTGCCCTTAAATACATAAGTTTGGCATTAATTTTAATGTTTTATTGCAAGATGTTTCTTTATTCAACACCTGTTCATGAATATCACCTACTATGTCTAAGTTATCGAAGAAAATAGCAAATAGTGATTTGGTAAGGTTTTACCATTTCAGTATACTAGAGATTTTAATTAGTTTCATAACTATTCTACACCTGTTATTGTTCTGGGTGTTATAGTTATAAAATTTCCAAAGTACTTGGAATCAAAATTTAGACACTAAAACAAATCAGCATTGAGGTTTAACCAAACAGAACTGCATAACAGAAAAGAATTTCACCATGTGCCAGGAAGTCAAATAATGGTTTCTAACTCTGGATGTAAAGTTTTAGCACCTATAGAATATAAATCAAGACATGACAGAATTGGCCAATATCTACATTGGTTAATATGTTGGCATTATAAAATCAAAACTGCTGAAAAATGGTATAAGCACCACCCTGGGGCTATAACTGAGAGAGAAAACTATAATGAGTCTTTGGGGCTTACCTGTACTTTTAGACAGAACCATCAAAGCTAATAAACTGGATATTGTTGTAAAAGACCAAAATAATAAAGTTTGTTTATTGATTGACATGAGTATCCCTTGTGATCATAATATTGCAACAAAAGAATTTTACAAGATCAGAAAATACAAAGATTTGCTCATTGAAATTGAAAACATGTGGCATTTCAAGGTGGTTATAATACTAGTGATTGTAGGAGCACTTGGGATGATCAAAAAAAGGAACTGAAAATTATTTGAGAATGATCCCTAGTTTACCATTTCTGCAAGAAGTGCAAAAAATTGTTTTAACTAGTACATTACATGTAGAGAAGAGCATTGTCACTGTAAGAACAATTACATTACATGCACATAATTATTTTTCTACATAACTTCATCTGATTCTGTAAACGAACAATCTGGTATGTTCATTTTAATGGCCTATCAATGTATACAGTGAGTTTCTTTGCCCTAGGTGTCAAGAAAATATCCATAAAAATAGAAAGAAGATTGAAGGAAGAAAATCTAATAATAATAATAATAATAATAATAATAATAATAATAATAATAGCAATAACAATAATGATAATAATAGGTTTTTATTTATTACAATGACAACAAATGGGGAGATATTCCAAAAAGAATTTAAAGAAACATAGGTGGGGTCTTTACAAATAGAACTGAGTATAAGAAAACAGACATAAAAAATACATCAATATTAACAGAAATGAAATGAAGTATAAGGATCAAATACTGGGATTTAGCCCAATCAAGGAATCACAGATTTCAGATTATCTTTATTGCCAAAGCAAGTGCTAACTCCTAGCTGTGTTCTTTGTTCTTCAGAAGTATGCTGAGAATAAGCCCTTTCATGTAGACCATACTCAACGTCATCACACATCTTTCTGTAAATTAAATGGAGGGTAATACTTTCCTTTATACCTTTACCTTCATTTCCAAGAAGAACTTGAAGTTGATGGCAGCTTGACTGCAAAGAAAAATATCAGTCCTAAGTCCTTTCAATTTTATCCATCATACAAAGGAAAACTGTCTACCCTTTCTGGACAAAGAAAAGCAGCATTGGACTTGTCTGACAACCACATCCATCTTACATGTAACAACTGTTTGATATAGCTTCATAAGTCAGCAATGCCTGATCACTGAAACTGAAAAACAATTTCATTACTTAGCATGCATCTTGAACAAGCTTGGTTTACAGCCTTTCTATATCTCTAAAGTTTGTTGCCTACCAGAAAACTGCCTCACCTCACCTACTGGTAGCACTGTTAGGTGAGAGATTTGTAGAAGTTTTCCACAATCCCTGGGCTGCATGCCCTTCTGAATAGACTGCTCAATTAATTTTGGTGAGACAGAGAGTCTCCCTGAGAACATCATCATTTTTCTCCACTGCTGATCCCTCATAGAATAAACAGTGAATGTAAAAGTGATTGCATTGTTTATCTAGTGTAGAACTATTAGTACCAAATTTTACTAGTTCTTTGACACATGATTGCAGCTTCATCAAAGAGATGAGTTGTGAGAAGCCATGTCTGACAAATGACAACTTCACCTGCAAATAGTTCAGAAATCTTTGCACATACCACAACCTAAGTGCATACCTCTTCATCATTAGCCACAGCATACCAAGTCCAGTGAATCTACAACTACAATGTGTCCTTAGATTCTTTGGATTGTAGGTTATGCTTTGAGGGAAATTAGCAGTTATTTCTATCAAGTAAACCACTACATAAAGCTCTCTAACTGGCACAACATAAGCGTATGGTTTGTCTTACAGGTGAAACAACATTAATACACCACTCATGTATCTGTTCATTTTAAGTAACAATCCCTCATAGAACTGAATTTGTTACCTTAAAAGCAAGTAAAAAATGCCATATGGGAGACATATGTTAAGGAAACAAAGTCACTGGTTCTGTTCTAATTCATGGTAGAAAATATTTCACATTTAAACCATTCATACTTGTCTAGTACAGAGAGATAACAGGGTAATGCCATAGTAGGATGGTGAGAGGTGTGCTATGCTAAGAGAAGTAAAGCTAAGTTATGAGGAATGAACACGTAGAAGGAAGTGATACTTGAGAAGTTAGCAATTAGTGATGGGGAAACCAAAAGCTAAGAATGAAAGATAACAGAAGAGAACAATGAAGAAAAAAATTATGGAAAATGTAGAAAAATGACAAAATGAAATATTAAAAAATTTAAATATGACGTGAAGGTGAGGTAGAGTGAAAGGTTTTAATATATTACATGAACAGTGAACAATGAGGAGGCCTTTGGAATTCCTCATTTAAAAATCCCAGTACTTTATATTCATACTTGTGTTTCACATTCTTCTTACCCATTTTAAACAAAGGCTGATGCAGAGTGTAGTGCCATATCACATCGATATGATGTAGCCGACTACTAAATGTAGCATGTAGATGTAATACTTGAAGGTTCTCGCATCAGAGTAACCAGTAAACATTGAAGACTCAACACCAAGAAGGCAGAAATATTATTTCATCATCATCATCATCGTCGTTTAACGTCCGCTTTCTATGCTAGCATGGGTTGGACGATTTGACTGAGGACTGGTGAACCAGGAGGTGACACCAGGCTCCAATCTGATTTGGCAAAGTTTCTACAGCTGGATGCCCTTCCTAATGCCAACCACTCCGAGGGCCAGTCAGGCGGTATTGGCGACAGCCATGCTCAAAATGGTGTATTTTACGTGCCACCTGCACAGGAGCCAGTCCATCGGCACAGGCAACGATCTTGCTCGAATGTCTTACATTTACATATACTTATTTGTTTGCCTAGCATGTAGTTAGAGATACAGCAGTAATTGTAGTGGCAGTGACAAGTTCGCTCACTGGTTGGTAGTTGATAGAGTAGAAGTTGCTGTCTGCCAACAGAGAGGGAAAGAGTAAGGAATGCACGATGCTGACTAGGAAGGAAGAAAGTATAAAGGTGGCATCGTCTTTCTTGTGGCTGAAAGTTTCTCTTCTATGTTGAGCAAAGGGTGAAGGGAAAGTGCTGCTCTTGATCATGGCTGACACAAAAGAGGAAGAGATAAGAAATGCTCTCTGTTATATAGACTATGGTCAGTAATGTAAGTCAAACTCTAAACAAAGGACTGACTTTCCTTGACCAGCACAGGTCCTTGAGGGTCAAGTGTTTCCCCATCAACCATCTGGTGTGGAGAGGATTTCCTGCTTGTTTTGACAAGCAACAAGTGGGTAGATTTGGTTTCAAATCTCAGGCAGAGCCAAGCGGGGTCCCTACACTCCTCCCCATGCAGAATAAAAAAATTCTTTATTAAAACATGCCTTACTTCTAAATATAAGTTTAGAATCTATTAATTTTTTTTACTTAAACATTTATTGGTAGTTAATTTCTAATTATATTTCTTTATAGGAAGGTTGGAGTGGTAGTCCATTCTCTGTACCAGTGAAATTGGAAATTGTGTCAGATGGCGTAAGTATTTTTAAAATTTAAATGTGTGTCTGCATGTGTGTGTGCGTGCATATATATATATATACCATCGTCATCATTTTTACATCTACTTTCCAAGTGCTTCCATGGGTTGGTTAAGTGTTCACTAATACAGAAGTTTACCACTTGTTGCATTCCTTTGACTTCTTTTTTGTGAGGTTCTGCTTCCCAAGATTAGCTTTCACCACTTTTTCTCATATTTTCCTTGGGTTTCTTCTTCCTCTGATTCTTTCAAAGTGAGTCTTTTTAGCACTTGTTCATCCACCTGTCACCATCCATATGGATTACAAGTCCATACCCAGAATGGCCATCTATCTGGAATGCTACATTTGATTCTTCTTATACTAAATTTTTCTCAGTTTATTTGTGCCTGATCATTTATGCACACAGACATTTCACATCCAGTAAATTATACTCAATTCATTTCTTTTCAACCTTCACACACCGTCAGCATTCAGTGCCTGTGTCTCATCATGATGCAACATTGCAATTCATATACAAGCATTATACATTCCACCCCTTTCTCAGATATAACCCCCTTGTTAAACAAGGTCACAGCACTGAAAACTTTTTCTACCTTATTCCAAACTGGCTGCTGTGCTTTCAGAACACCTACCTCCTCTGTTGATTAGGTCACCTAGGTAACAGAAGCTATCGACTGCTTCAATGGAGACTTCTGAATATTTCAAGGAATATATTTTGCTAGTGTCCTGGGGATTAAATATTTCTGTACATCTAAAACAGGCAAAACTTTTAGTTACTGTCAGGTTACCTTTGATCCCACTACACTTCTAGGATACTCATAGATCATATTGGGCACATCCTACTTCTCCCTGATCCTATTCTGCATACTGAACATGATGACCATTTCCCTATCAGTGTCATTGTACTGTCTTCTTTCCTACTATTACTACTATGCTTATTATTATTAAGTAGATTACTGGCATTATGAACTACTATAATTTCAACCAAGTTTCTCATAGATGAATAAGCAAATTTAATGGTGTGTCTCTTAAATAACCTACCATATCCACTTGATAATGAGAAATGTTTGTCTACAACCATGACCCAAATAATTATTTACTGAATAACCTGGTTCTGTATCTTTCCTCTGTTTATTTGAATTGATCAGTAGTAGTTTCAATTAGGTGGAATTTTTGCCATAAGTATTCCTCAAGTTAATAGGTGGGATTGTTGAAATTAAGTATCATATTACAATTCTGGCATGATCTGACAAATACTGTTCCTAAGTAGGCCTGTTCTAATATCTCTTACCCCTTATACTGATCAAATATTGTTACTTTTACTGCTGTGCGCCTGAAAATGTCCTCTATCCTAAGCAGTGTGGTATAGCTTTAATAGAGATAGGACGGTATTAAATTTTAATATCACTGTAGAATCTTAGTCAATGAAAATGGGATTGATTAATATGTATGATTTCTGCATCACAGAATTTTGAAATACTATTTGAAACATGCATAGGCAAATTAAAGAATGTATAATTGTCCATGCGTGTGTGTGTGTGTGCAGTAGCAGTGATGGTAACTCAGCAAGGGCATGGTCCATGGACAGGAAGTAGCAAAAGAGTAAAAGGATTATTCATATTATTGTTACTGCTGGTTTTATTGCAGGTGATATGGTAAGTAATCATCAAGCAATAAGTATAATCAGTAGTGACTACTTTAATTATTCCATTATACTCTTTGAAAAACTATACATATTATAATTTTTAAATAGTACGCTCTTAAAAGCCTTATATTTATAGAATCAATTTTTGAAGAAATTTTAGTGTTTTTAACATTAATGTAGCTTTATGCTTCATATATTTCAGAGTAACTTCTATAGAACTGATAACTATTTCGAATTTCTTGATGATATTTTGATGTCGGCATTTGATATTTCTTCATGCTACAGAGAAAACAACAAAATAACTGATTTACAAATAACATTTAAAGGTAAAAAGCAAAAATTAATATTAAAAAATAATTAAAATTTATTGGAAGTAATAAATTCTTTTCCAGTGACTTTCTCTGGGGTCTTTTGATTCTAGATAATCTGACATGCTTTGTAACTAACAAAACTAAGGAAAATGAAATATTTCTGAAGCATGATCAGAACTTGATAAAACCAGTTTACATCTCATGTCATTTAAGAGATCCCCTTTAATTAAATTTGCTGATATGACTTATGAATATTTATTTATGCAGCACCTGCACTCTTCCAGATATGTAAGCAGCAGTATATTATTTGCCATACATGTTCTTTGTAGAGAATCAGTAACTGTTCAAACTTGAAATATATCTGATTTTGAAGAAGAAACCTAGCTTTTGGGATGTATTGCTGGCAATATTATAGATGTGTGATCTTTGACTGTGAAGCCCAGCATTTTAAGTCACTGCAGATATTTACTGAGAGTTATGTAGTGTTATAGATATGCAACATTATCACTTTCCCTGAAGTTCTCAAAAGTGGAAGACCACTGGGTTGAGATGAAAAAGAACAGATTACATAAAGGTTGTCTCTAAGAAATTCAAACATGTTAGCATTGTGCTTAAAAAGAGACTAAAATGAGAGAAGGGAAAACGTTATTTATGATTATTTCCATAACCTTGGAGATGTTGATAATAGATATGAGCTTTTAGAATCAGAGAGGTTGTTCCACATAGTCTGTTCCAGTAAGCTGGGGTAAAAAAAATCTATAAAAGAAACTATGGAAGACTTTGATGCAGCAATATCATTACCAGTGATTATTCATTCAGAAAATATGACTGACTGATAGTCTTGTTGGTGAGAACATGATCAGATCACAAATGTAGTTGTCATGAACTCAAGTCCAAGGGAAGTTCAAAAGAGGTAGCCCTTATTGGATCTTTTTGAAAACAGGGGCCACATTTTTCATTAATGTTTTACATAGTGTTTTTGGTACCGAAAGACTTTCAAACTTCGTATACTTATCTATTTTGTGTTATAGAACAGAAAAATATTTTTGTATTCGAATTTATTTCATGTAAAAAATTGTCTTATTTCGATAATTTCAACCAATCACTGACGTCCATTCAGCCGATATACATTAAGTGCCGACTACATAAACAAACGATTCTTCGTTTTATTTGCTTTTTTCATTTTAAATTTGCTTTAACTCTAACCCTAACCCTAGGGTTAGGGTTAGGGTTAATTGTTTCAGAATCGTTTGTTTATGTAGTCGGCACTTAATGTATATCGGCTGAATGGACGTCAGTGATTGGTTGAAATTACAG
This sequence comes from Octopus bimaculoides, assembly GCF_001194135.2. NCBI lineage: Eukaryota > Metazoa > Mollusca > Cephalopoda > Octopoda > Octopodidae > Octopus > Octopus bimaculoides. The sequence continues at coordinate 65,300,481 of NC_068990.1, read as the reverse complement.
AAATACGACAACTTTAACATGGAATAATTTATGGATTTCTTTTGTTTTTAAGAAGACTAAGAGAAAAAGATGTTTTATATGACACATTCTACCAGTGTTCCAAGTTTCAAAGTGTTTCGTTAATGAAAAATGTGGCCCCCGTTTTAAAAAAGATCCCCTTTATTAAATAGTGAATACTTATCTGTCCCAATTCAAGAAAGGTTACCATCTTTGGACTGTAAACACCATATATATATGCACTACTCTTTCTCTAAATTGAACTGGTGACATCAACATCTGTAATTTTGACTGGACTTCAATCATATTTTCTGACTGAATAGTTATTAAGAAATAAACCAATATAAAATAATTAGTCCGAGGTAAATTCCATCAAGATGTATACACATGCACGTATGCACACACACACACACACACACACACACACACACACACACACATCTCCTGCTATTTCTACCCTTATCCTCTGACTTCAACCATGATACTGTGCATCTCTCTTTCACCACACCCTCACACACTTCACATTATCTGTGCTTCTACCAGTTAGCTCCCTAACTCACTCCTACTTCTGCCTTCCCCTATTTCCATCTGACATCCTGACAAAGCAGATGTTGGAGTATGGTGCAGTCCTCTGGCTAATCAGATTCTGTCAAAAATCCATTTCTTACCAGCATGGGAAACATACGTTGATGATGATGTTGATATACATACATTCAGTCACACATACATACAAATATATATATATATATATATATATATATATATATATACTAGCAGAGATACACAGTGTTGCTTGGGATTAAAATGGTATAGTTTGTATAAAATATATTACAGTTGTGTTGAAACAGGTGATACGGGAAAGTGCAGCATTGCATTTGTGGAGTAAATGATGGTCTAATTCGACTAAGCAATATGTAATACGTCTGTTTGGAGGTTTCCAGGCCCTAACTTACCATGGAAAGTTGGGAGTAGTGAGATTATGTAATTTTTGAACCCACCAAAAAAAGTTGTCAGTGGATATACTCACCTTTGAGGCAGTCAGCATTGCATCTAACATGACCCATTGTATGGTTGATAGTCAAATGAATGGAGGTGTAATGGAGATATTGTACATAAATGGGTACTTTCCAGAAATGGGCTGCAATGGGAGACAGCAACACGGAAGTGAACTGATGAAATGTTGCAGAAGGTAAAGGGTTGACATTGGATTGATGGTGTAGCTGTAAAATAAGAAACATATATATACATGCACACACATGAGGCGTTCACTAAAGGTTTCCTCTGATCCACTTCTAGTTATTGCAGGAAACAGAACTTGTACAGGTATAATCATACATTAATCATACATGTCTGTAAATGTTACATTGTAAATTACAGCTTTCCACTAGTATTCGTTTATTATTTACGGCTGTTGAAGTGGACTAAGATGTTATAATGGAGGCAGTTGAATGCAGATCAGTGATCAGGTTCTTATACTAGAAAGGTCGTATACCAAAAGAGACTTCGATGAGATGAAAGAAGTTTATGGTGACAATGCATCATCATATGACATAGTCAAGAACTGACATTGCCAGTTCAAATATGGTCAGACATCAGTGGAAATTGCTTCTATTTCTGGATAGCCACATTCTGCCATTGATGATGACACCCTCCATAAAGTGAAAGCCACCATTTTGGAGGATCACTGCGTAACTATTCTGCAGCTATTCCAAGAAGTGAAGGTAAGTGTAGGGTCTGTGGAAAAAATCATTCACAACCATTTGCACATGCAGAAGTTGTCTGTGCAATAGATTCTCCGGATGCTCACACCTTTTCAGAAGCAGGAACAAGTCAATTGCTCCCAGGCTCTTTTGACAATGTGCCAAGAAAACAAGTAGGACATTTTCAGCAGACATATCACACAAGCTAAAACATGGGTCCATTGTTATGATCCTGAGACTAAAATCCAGTCAAAGCAATGGAAACATGATAACTCACCACCTCCAAAAAGGCTCATGTCCAGCTCTCAGCAGGCAAAGATGCTCATAGTCTTTTGAGACCAGTGTGGAGTAATGATGATGGATTTTCTGGAAAGAGTACCACAATTGATGGGGCATATTATGCGTCTCTGCTACAGAGATTGCAGGACACCATCAAAGCAGAGAGGCATGGTATATTCAAGACAATGCACATGTTGCCCAGATGAAAGCACACTCCTGCTGCTATGAAATCCGTCCTCCTCCCGACTTCACACCATCTAATTTCCACCTCTTTCCAACTGTGAAGTCTTTTTGAAGAGGAAGCACTTTTCGGATGATGATGATGAACTTATTCCCAAGGAAAAGTCATGGCTCCAGATGCATCCTACACACACACAACGCAAGTGTGTGTGTGTGTGTTTTGGATTATTTTTATTATTTTTATTATTTTATCTGGTTATTTTTATTCATTCTAGTTTGAAATACTGGAGCATCTTATGTCATCCATTTAAGCCATTTTAAACATAAAAATATTTTGCATGTACTTCCTATTGATTTTTAATTTCACAAAGAATCAGCTAATGTTTAATTAAAAAAAAATTAGAACTAATATATTAATTCTATATTATCTTTTTCAGGAGCATACAAACTAAGATCAGTAAATTTTATTATAGCAGCAGTAAATAAGATAATTGATTTTACACATCTACCTCTCATAAATATTCAAAATCCTGAGCTTTCTTATGATGAGGACAAAACATATTTCAGATTCTCTTTAATTGATCCAAGTCCACAGCCTATTGGTAAATATTTTCAATATTTATTTTCATAATATCTAACTTGTTAATTACTATAATCTAAAATGTATAACTTTTGATGTTAACAATACTTCACACAATTTTCATTTCCCAATATTATCATAATTATTTTGATTTTTATGAAAGATTGGGCATAGCTGTGTGATCAAGTAATTTGCTTCCCAACTGCATGGTTTCAGATTCGACCCCACTGCATAACATCTCGGGCAAATGTCTTTTACTATAGCCTCAGACTCACCAAAGCCTTGTGAGTGAATTTGGAAGTTGAATAGAAATAAATCTGTCGTGTGTGTGTGTGTGTGTGTGTGTGTGTGTGTGTGTGTAAGTGAGTGAGTGCTTCCTTGTCTTGATACCATGTGATTGTCTTTTGTTTTCAATCTTTCATGGAAACATATCCAGTCATGAGGAAATATCACCTTGCTTGGAAACAAGTGAAAGTTGGAAACAGAAAGGGCAGAACAGTTTTAATTTCCAAAGCCTGGCAGTGTACTACAGTCTAATACATTTACTTAGCAATATTTCCCTCATTTGTTTTGTAATTATTGTGAAGTATATGTTTTACTAACATAACAAAGTCATAATAAAAGCAAAGTTGTCTCCATTCCTGCTGAAATATTTAAAAACTATTAATCAAACTAGAAAAGCACTCAGAGAGCACAGATCTCTGCCAAGCAGCTCATTTCCACCCATATACACACATGCTGAAAATCACCCAATTTCCCAAACCAACACCGGCAAAAACATAACCTCTTTAGCAGGGTTAAAAAAAAATAACACAGCCATATGATTTTTTTAAAAAAACCTTTAAAAACAGGAATCATCTTAAGCAGTTATAATACATCAATGACCACAGCAAGCTAGTTTCACCATACCACTAAAAAGAAACAACAATTACCTAAATCTTGAGTGATACACACACAACGCAAGTAAAATTACTAATAGAGAAACGAAAATAAACTTTGGAAACAGTAACGCTACCATAGGTTACGTTGAAACGATGAACATGTTTTCAAGGGAGATAATCAAAGAACACAACATTGTAATACTTCATGTAAAGTAAATATAAAAAATGATAAATCCTTTAAGAATCCATAAAAATTCCCGAATACCTGCCAAAATTTCATCATCTGTTTCTTGTGTCATTACTAACTTTTCCTGCACGTTTCATCAAATACCATTCGCAACTTTTTGAGTTACTTTGCACACAGACGGATAGACGGACAAACCAATGCCAAAGAAAACGTAACCTCCTTCCTTGGCGGAGGTAATAATGATGCTTGTTTCTGCTGTTTTTTTACCAGTGCATAATTATATTTGATGAGTTTTTTAAAGATCTCTGCATTAAATATATTAACATTAACAAAGTTATTTTTTATATAGATCATGTCTCTGTCTAATTTATTCTCAAAATAATTCTAGTTTTCTATGTCATCTAGCATAGATTTTTGTGTATTTATTTACTTTCATTAATACTTCAGCATGTGTAGTAATGTCTATACTTTGCTAATGAAGTCATCATAAGACTGAAACTTATCCTGAGGTTACTCTTGTACTTGCTGAAATAATTAAAACTTTATCAATTATATTGTTTTTACAACATTGTAATTTTAGAATTATCTTTAATTAGCTTTCTAATGCTTACTGTATTAAATTTGATAGTACTAACTTAATTATTCTTCTTTACTATACTCTGACAAACAATTAAGAACCATTTCAAGCAAAAGAAGTATTGCACACTTATCATCAATAAAGCTGCTAACAGTGGCTGGCATGAGAATCTCCTAGCAAAGCTGCCTGCCTATTGGTACCATGTGTTTCTTATTTCATGGAAATCCAAGTTTCTGTTGTACTATTGCTGTATGTTCTGACAAGTTTCTTTTCATCCCATTCTCACTTTTTTCTATATATCACTCACAACTTTCCTTCTATGGTATCAAAAGGGTTAACAAAACATTAATCTAAAATATATTTCGATCATTCGTATTTATCTATTTCTGCAGAATTATTCACTGTTAAATCAAATCTTAAGCCTAATCCAAATCTTAAGGCAAAGACACAATTAAAAATACAGACTCCAAATGAATGTGCATCTTCATGTATTAAAAACAACTGTAAGGCATTTACATATTGTAAAGGAAGGAAAGTGTGCCAGTTATTCACTGAATCACCTACAAACAACCAAGATTCTGACGACTGTAATATATATACCAGTAAGTGAGGTATTTTATATTTTACTATTTTTATTAACTTTATAGTTTTCTGAGATTATTTAGTTAAAACTTTATTAAACACAAACAAATCATCTAACCTAGAGCATTAAATTTCTAATTCTTTTTATTTAAATTAAAGAAAATTTTAAATTTTATTGACTTTTTATATTCTTCATGTGCAGAGAGAAGAAGCCTATCTTTCCTTCTACAGGAGTCGGCTGATCACATATCGCTTCTACTCTGGCCCTTCTCATTCATTCATCTTTCCTTTTCTCATTACCTGTATTGACCTCTCTGCACAAGTCTTGGCACTAACCACAATGCACAGTACTTCCTTATCAGAATGACAGACTCCTAGAATTCTTGCTCTGTCTATGATTTTCCTACAAGTGTTGACTATCAACATCACAAAAGAAACATTAGCCAAATCAGTCTCACCAGTTTTGGAAGGCTGTGTTCTTAACTGCTTTTTAATTTTGCATTATATATATATATAAAGGTGATGAGCTGGCAGAATTGTTAGCACACCAGACAAAATGCTTTAGTGTAATTTCATCTATTCTGAGTTCAAATTCCACCAAAGTTAGCTTTGCTTTTCATCCTTTCAGGGTCAATGAAATAAGTACCAGTTGTGCACTGGTGTCAATGTAATCAACTAGCTACATCCCTGCTAATTTCAGACCTTGTGCCTAAAGTAGAAAAGATTATATATATATATAATGAAACTTTTGAGAAGTACTATTGTTATAGAAACAGACCACCATTTCAGTCAAGTATTTCAAGAAATATCAATACAATAGCATGATAACACTTTATAGAGATGGTTGAAGTAGAGGTGGAAAAATGTTCAAGAATAACTCATGAGATGTTTATATCATTTGAGTAGTAAACAGTTCATTTAGTATTATTATCAAAGGACTCTGATTGAACATCATCATCATCATCATTTAATTTTACTAGCACGGGTTGGATGGTATGACAGGAGCTGGCAAGATCAGGAGTCACATCAGGTTCCATTGAAAATTATTTTTGATATTATTCAAGGAATTAGGGGGCGAGGTGGCAGAATTGTTTGCACAGCAAGCAAAAAGCTTAGCAGCATTGTCTTATTCTGAGTTCCAGTTCTGCCAAGGCTGACTTTGCCTTTCATCCTTTTGGGGTCGATAAAATAAGTACCAGTTGAGCACTTGGGTTGATGTAATTAACTTACTCCCTCC
>NC_068990.1:65288832-65294121 GCF_001194135.2 Octopus bimaculoides | reverse complement strand
CTGGCCTTGTGCCGAAATTTGAAACCAATATTATTCGAAGAATTGCATAAAATCATGGTGCTTTTGAAATGTTTTTGAGATTCACATCATATTTCTTTTTCTTGAGGGTATTAAAGATGAAGTAAACATTCCTAATTAAAGGTTGTTTCTTTGTATTCTGTCCATAACAGAATATATGTTTGTTATTTTCTTTTTATTGACAGAAACTAAGGAACAGAAAAGTAACTCTTTATCCAGCGATCAAGTTTTAAGGGATTTGAACTCACTTATTCATTCTGGAACATTTGAAATCAGTTTCACTGTGGACACAGTAATAAATATTTTTTTATTTAATTTTAAATAAAGTTTGATGTATTGCTTATGATGTGTGTACCAATACTGCTGGAATGGGTTATGGTCCTATGTAATGTTATTTTAGCTGAAACTTGTAAAATTTTTGAATTGTAATTTTACTCAGTTTCCAAATTCTATAGATTTAGAAATGGTGTTATAATTGTTTGTGAATGCAATATTTTCTTCCAGCCTGTATGTTTTAGGTGTATACTTGGGATTTTAAAATCTGAGACTTTAAAATTTTGGGATTTTTTGGTTGCTTTTATGATATTTAGTGGAGCAAGAACATATCTTACTTTTTCTGTTTTTGTCTTCTTTTTTTTTACTGATTTTGGTAAATGTGTTTGTTTACTGTTGAAGTGTAGAGGTACAATGGCCCAGTGGTTAGGGCAGTGGACTCGCAGTCATAGGATCGTGGTTTCAATTCCCAGACTGGGCGTTGTGAGTGTTTATTGAGCGAAAACACCTAAAGCCCCACGAAGCTCTAGCAGGAGATGGTGGTGAACCCTGCTGTCCTCTTTCACTACAACTTTCTCTCACTCTTACTTCCTGTTTCTGTCGTGCCTGCAATTCAAAGGATCAGCCTTGTCACACTGTGTCACGCTGAATATCCCCGAGAACTACGTTAAGGGTACACGTCTCTGTGGAGTGCTCAGCCACTTGCACGTTAATTTCACGAGCAGGCTGTTCCGTTGATCGGATCAACTGGAACCCTTGACGTCGTAAGCAACGGAGTGCCAACAACTGTTGAAGTATATTGAAAATGCTATAATTATTGATTATCCCAAGATTAACTCTGATAAAACAGGGTTGAGCTTCTTGTCTTTCTTTCTTTTTCCAGGCTCAATACTTCTAGTACATCGTTCAGTGTGTCCTTCCTTCCTTCCTTCCTTCAGATCAGTGGTTCTCAATCATTTTTTACCTATGAACTCCTTCAATACCTATTTTACTCAGTTGGACCCTCATAGTTATTCAATGCTTAAAAATTCCTAATATATTTTTATAATTATATATTATTAAGAATTTTATTTTAAAAATTGTTAAAATATTTAGACATATTGTAGAAATGCAAGCAATTTATTGCACAAATTTTAACAACAAAATTTTATATGGATCTTAAGGGTCATATGGACCTCTGTTAAGTACCACTGCTATAGATGATAGTGTTCATTAGAAGATTTGGCTGGTTTTTCTTACAGATTAAATAATTAGACGAAGACCTGTTACTGTGAAATATGATGTAGTGTGGCCATTATTAGAGTTTTTAACACTGCTAATTACTTTGAATCAAGTTTTACTGTGGCTTATGTTGGGTTTTTATTTTTTATTAGTTTTCTGCATAGTTTTGGTTTTTCTTTATTTACTTGACTAAAACTAAATTTTATTCAAGTTGATTGTTTCAGTGGTGTAATCTGGGTTATATAATATTATATTACCCTGTGAAATAATTTTTGTAGAAACTTCTTTGTTTCTTGAATACGTGTACCACAAAGTCTATGTTGTTGCTTAGCCCAGGTTGACAAACTGAGTGACCATATGATCAAAGGAATTCTTCAAGGGTGTCTTTCATTTTCAGTCTTCTCTGAAAAACATGCCTGGTCATGGTGAAACATTACCTAACTGGGAAACAGGTGAGTTTGGCTATTAAAAATCTGCCTCTACAAATTCCAACTGACCCATGCATGCTTGAAAAAGTGGGCATTAAAACAATGATGCAGAGAAGGATATATATATACTACAAACAACACCAGATATTAACAGAATACAACACACAAGAATTGTATGCATTCAAGAGACATCTTCTTCACCCTTGTAACAGTTGACTATAATGCTGCTACACCAGTCATTGAATGATGTCTCTCTCTCCCTCTCTCTCTCTCAACTTGGCTTGGTTTCATGAATGAAAATCAAGAAAGGGCTGGTCCACATTGACTGCAGGCATACTTGTGACTGACAAGGCCAATGCAGGACAGGCAGACACGACCATAGTAGCTGCAGTTGAAGGTCTGGTCAGGATTTGATGATATGGTGTTGCAGTTCTTCCTCCTATTCCTTTTTTCCTTGAAAGCAGCCCTGTGAATATTTTTGAAGGAGGAGTAACTGTACAGGTGACTAGACCATATTCTATTCTTACATATATTTTAAGCATCTTGGTGGAAATTTCTGATGGATCCGAGGCCTTCCCTCACTTCATATCTTTAATTGTCATGCCTTTCTCACTTTGTGAACTAGAAAAGCTGGTCCTTGTCTATCAAATCCTCTCACAAGGTTCAACTTGGTTTGCCCTGTAAGGGTGTAATTAAGGATGTGAAAGGTCCAGTGCTGGGATAATTTTTGATTCCATAAAAGTATTTTTCTTTTTTAGACCATTTGTGAGTTTGATTTTTTGTACTAAATTTATGCCATGTGGCATGGGTACTTTTGTTGTCACTCAGATTTTGTGCTTTATGTGTTGGCTGCTTTGGATATTGTTGTTCAGAGTGCAGCAAAATTTAAAATTGCAGCCAATGATTTAGTAGGAAGATAGTATCTTTACTTTTCTGTATTGATTTTGTGTTCAAGTGTTTGTGTTTATATGTTTAAGAGTTTTTAATGCATTATGTTAACAATTCATATTTGTGTTAGTTTTTGACATTTGGGCAGTAATATCACTTCTAAGATTTTCTTACTTTTTTAGCATAGCTTGATGTATACATACATAACTGCATGCATTATCAAGTGTATTCTTTCTGTTTTAAAATGATAGATGTGATTGATATGAGAGAGAAGAAAATGTTCCCTGTGTTAAAGAGCAGCTTCTTACATGTACTCTGTAACTAGTTCATTGTAAATCCTCACATATCATAATCCAAAGAACATTTATAGATCTATACACTATCTTTAATCAGTCTGGATTAGAGAGAATGAGATGATATCACAAGCTATTAAAGATGTTTTTTGTGACAGTCCTCTTGTAGTTCTCAGACCAGAAATATGTCATTTATGACACTATGGTCTAATACAAGCCAAAAGTTGCCTCCTTTTCAAATTCATTGTATTCTGTATTAGTTTTTCAGTGTTACTGCCATTATTTATTTGCTTGAGATCATCATAATTTCTCCGATGTAATTTATCCCTTTCTATCTTTGTATCAATTAATAATGCTGACCCCATGGAAAGTTTTTTCTTTTTCTACATAACATCGATAGTAAAAATTTGTGGTTAAAATTACTTAACCTGTCTGAGATTTCCAGTTTTCACAGCTTTTCTTATCATCATTGCTTATGGAGCTCTTTTATTTTTCCCATTGAAACATATCCATAGATATTCATTGTCACCCCTCAACAAGGAAACCCAAATAATTTTGAAAAGTTCTGTGATATTCCAGAATATTCTTGCAAAATTTCTGAACACTTCTTCTTTCACATTGTGCATACTATCTAAACACTACCTGCTGTTGTTTTTCCTTTTGAATAGATAAACCTAAGTCAATATTCCATCTCAACTTTTGGTGGGTTGTTTAGTCAGTGAAGGAGAAGAGATACCTGTAGTTCTTGCAGATGTTCATATTCTTTGATGCAAGTGATGTTTAGGCTGAACTTTTTTCTGTCTTTAAATCTAACTTGTTCTTACAGGTGGTTCAAGTTATCTAAATTCTAAATATTCCCTTAATATCTTTTCTTTTTTTTTTTATTTATCTTTCCAAACTTGTACCTTATCTATTATAGCACTTTACCATTATCTTATTGTTTGTTTCTTGGCTGGGCTCCCGCTACGACTTCAGTAGTAATCAAAGGTTTGCAATAATATGTCTCAACTGTACTCAACATCCTTGCAATTTTCTATCTCTATCTGCAAAAAGTGCAGGTCTTTTAGAAGCATCTTTTGGCTTTCAAATTGTTTTCTCTTGTTAAAGTTCTTCACACTTCCAACATTGTTTTTATTTTAATTTCACTAATCCATAGTGTTGGGCGATATTATTCCATTGAGCGTGATAATCTACACTTATTATAAGAAAACACAGCATTTGAAATTAAATGTTTCTGTTTTCATGTCAATATTTAAACATGGTTCTTTTTAAAGTTTTCAATTCCTTCTTTAGTAGGCAGCTATAAGTGAGAAAATAGTATAATTAGCTCTGCTGAAATGTTAGCTAATTAGATTGTACAGGAAATAGTTTTCCTCAATAATTGTCAGAGCTAAACTTTTTGAAAGAACTATGATGTTGTTTAGCAAGGTAATATGAACAGATATAGAAATGCTTCAGATATAAAAATGGTGGTGGTGGTGGTGGTGGTGATAGTGGCTGCGGCGGTGGAGGTAGTGGCCATTCCATATACTAAGAGAAATAGTTTTCTCTTCCGTCAAAATACTATAAAAAATTTGTTAGTACTTTTCATTTCTACACTTATTTTCCTATTTCCAAGATATTAATTTCCAAATAAAAATACAATTAATTTTTATTTTTTCATTAACCTTAAATAATAGGAACAACACTTCACAGCTGTATCTATGTTAAGCAACATTGATCGGTCAAACTCAAAAAGTGTTTCTTCTGGTAAGTTCATTTTGTCATATATTTTTTTTACTTGGAATTCATTAATTTTCAGCAAATTATCCCACTTTCAATATTGCTTTTAGCTTTTAATCCTTTAATTGTACTTGTTTATCACTTGCAATATAGAATAAGAAAAGATCAAAGTCATTGAGTTGTATAAACTGCAGATATATAGGCGCAGGAGTGGTTGTGTGGTAAGTAGCTTGCTTACCAACCACATGGTTCCGGGTTCATTCCCACTGCGTGGCAACTTGGGCAAGTGTCTTCTACTATAGCCTCAGGTCGACCAAAGCTTTGTGAGTGGATTTGGTTGACGGAAACTGAAAGAAGCCCATCGTATATATGTATATATATATATTTTTATATATATGTATATGTGTGTATATGTTTGTATGTCTGTGTTTGTCCCCCCCCCCCCC
>NC_068990.1:65287795-65288745 GCF_001194135.2 Octopus bimaculoides | reverse complement strand
AGATTAAGTCCTCGGGTCGATTTGCTTGACTAAAAGGCGGTGCTCCAGCATGGCCACAATCAAATGACTGAAACAAGTAAAAGAGTAAGAGTATGCATTTTTTTTTTCTTTTTACTTCCGGAGTCTGAGAAAGGGATGGCCCTCTGGAATTGGTGAGATTGATTCTTTTAATGCTCCATACCTGCAGAGAAGACATGAGTGGGAAGGAGATTCTAGAGGGCCAATGTTCTGGGATTGAAGGATTTGACATAGTTGTTAGTGGAAAAAGGGAGGATTGGACGAGGGATGAAGGTATGAGACCAGATAGCTCCAAAGAGTTGAGGTTATTTTAATGATGATGAAAAAAGGGTAGAGAGAGGTGAAAATATGTTTGTGGGTCAGAGATAAGGAGTTTTTCCATTAGCAATAGATCACCAGCTTACTGAGTGGACCTTTTCTGAATATGATTCAGTATGTCAGGAAGTATTATAAAAGCAGTATCCCAGATGTGGCCCCACTTCAGCCTTATTATGATCTAATAAGTACAAATCCTAAATAGGTTTATAAAGATTACCTCCCTACCCTTAAGCTGGTCAAATATAAGTGGAGGGATGAGCTGACTTAAATTTATTAATTATTCCCTTAAAAATGTTCAACAATATAAGCAGCGATATTATGACTTTGACAAGAATAGGATGCTGTTGAACCTCTCTCTCTCTTGCTCTCTCTTTCTCCCTCTCTCTTTCTCCTCCATCTCTCTCTCTGTTACTTTAATCACTCAAATACAGGATGCATCAATATGCATACTACACACTGTACAATGCAATTGTATATTTACAAATCAGTGCAGATAAAGAAGGCAAGCTCATCAGATCGCCGAAACATCATGGTTACACCAATATTTCAATTCTATTTATACATAAAAATTTTTCCTTTATATATATATATATATATATATATATATATATATC
>NC_068990.1:65279765-65284419 GCF_001194135.2 Octopus bimaculoides | reverse complement strand
TATATATATATATATACACACAGAACTATTCAATTGTATTGGTCTAGGTAGTAGAATGTCTGAATATGGTTTAATACATTATTAATTAAGGTAAGACTAAATTATGGTTAACCTAGTTAGGGAATTAGTAAGCATACATGAACGATTTACATTTAGGTGCTCGCATTAATGGGTAATAAATATTCTTACAAATAGCAAAATTTCTGAATATATTCACCTCTCATATCTCCAGGTTTTTATTCTTTTATACTTTTATGCATTTCAATTGTGGCCATGCTGGGGCACCATCTGTGTTGTCACCTTTTTAATTGCCATTCTTTTGTGATTGGTTTTGCTTGAAGAAAGGAGTTCAATATTTCTGCCTCTTATAAGTTTCTTGACATGATGTAGGTTCAGCTGAGGTGCTATCATGTAGATTTCATCTGAGAGAAAGCTTAATCCAAATGAGAATGACTTTTACTAAACAGTCAGTAAATGTCTCAAAATAGCAAAATCTTAAAAATCCTTTCTTCTCAATTAGTTGTTACCAATCATTTCTCTCATTTACACTGCATGAAGCCCAAAACTACACCAAGGTGAATTATAACTGATAGATATTTTTCTATAGTTTTAAACCAAATCTAAAAACACAAAGTAATACACAATGTAAATTTGTTTTCGTGGTTTTACATAGGAGATTTGACTATATTAATTTAAACTTATGTTGCAGCTTTACTTTATCAAATAAGGTTAAAGTAGAATTTGTACACAATAAAATGTTTCTTGTTTAAAAATTTTACTTGATTTAATGGAGTTGTTTAGTATTGTGGTAGTAATAATCTAATAATCTAATTATTTATGAGAAAAATAGTAGTAGTTAGGCTCAGTTATTTCAAAACATGTTTAATGCAGCAGACTAGAAAAGTAGGATGGCAAACCTGACAAAAATTAAGTATATTTTCCGCTTTACCATCGTCATTCACTTTACTTATTTTAAACTGGTTTGATTTAAAGTATATTGGAGCTCAAACATATTTTTAGTATTGGATCAACTTAAAACTCACAATCATGAATAAAAGTCAAAGGTAGTGCAGGTAAATAGTACTATGAATAATCACTGAATTGGAATTGATAGCTTACAAGCTTTTAATATAGTGCCTTTGATAATGCAGAGTCCACAGCATATGCTACTTTTGCTGCTAGGTTAATCTGGCCCAATTTCTGCTTGCAACAAAAGGAAGAGTAGATTGTGTGATGCTAGTGTACATAGGGCAATGCAGCATAGCAGAGAAAGATGGGCTGTTTGTAGTGAAACAAAGATGTTTGATGAATAGAATGAAACAAAGTAAACATGTTGTGTTCTAGCTGTGTAATGTCAGTGTACATGAAACACAAATGAAATGAGTGGAAAAAACTGAGTATGAGAGACAAGTGACAATGACAAGGGGTAAGCTGTTGAAGGAAACTCAAGCAAGTGAAGAAAGGTATATGCAAAAATAACTGATAACACTGGCAGGGTGGGGTGGAGGAAGTGATGGTATTGGTTCTCTCCTCTTTCTCTTCCTTTTCCTTCTCCTCCACTTCTGTCTACTTCATCTTCTTTGACTTCTTGTTATTCATATTAAGTTTAAAGACTTGATAAATTATTTATAAACTGTGGTTGTATTTTAAAAGCAATATTTTATAATCTTTAATTTCCTCTGCATTTAAAATGTCTTTTTTTTTTATCATTTGATTTTTGGCTTGCATTAGTAAAATTATGTTTAATTCTAATTTACTGTTGTAGTTCAAAATATGAAGATGTTCACAAAGCTGAGTAAAAGTGGAACTTTGAAATCTAGTGGGCCTTTCTTTAAGCAAGTATCAGTGGATGATTGTGCTAACTTATGCATTAATAATGAAATGCTAAATTGTGAAGCCTTCACTTATTGTTACCTGAAAGGTATTTGTTTTTTGAGTGATATACACCCAAATGATACCAATGTTCAACCAATGGATGCTTGCAATATTTTTCAACGTAAGTTGTGATTTATTCTGTTCTTTTACTTCTGTTATATACTGTAATTTCCTAGAAGATAAATTGATATTATCGAAAAATTATCGAAAAATTAAGGTGATCTGTTTTCTTAAGAAAAATATAAGTGAAATCACAAATCAACCATTGAAACAACAATCCCAAAATTCTTTGAACATGGAATCAGAGAAAGAGAAAAAGGGAATTAAGCAAGGAAAGAAAGGGGGTGGGGAGTGAGTACCAGGTAATACACCTCGGTCCTAATGATGTGTTCAGCCATGCCCTGTGGACATAGTTGCAAAGGCGTTGCTGCTAAGAATGGCCAGTGACACTTGCCGCAACAACCATCCCACCTCACAGGACTTATTTCTCAGACAACAATGACAATGATGACAGGTCAGTCTGCATAACGGATTTCCATCACTCAAAGTGTTGATTGTAGTCTCAAATACCTATATTAAGGAAATGATTGGAAGAAATATAAGCATGTATTTATTATCCGGTTTAGTTGTGAAGGCATGCAAGTGTTTCTGTTAGATACAAAGCTTAAAATAATAATACATACAGGGAATGCAATAATCTGCATGCTCTAAAAATCCATCAGGCCAGAATGAAATGTTTGGAGAATGAGAATCAGATGCAACACATAGGAACACATTCTGGTGAGATGAAGGAGGAGAATGGCTAGGACTCTTGCTACAGTGCTGAATCCCTGCATGCTCCTATACCTTTGACTTCATGCAGAGAAGTTCAGTAGGTCAAATGGCCTCCCACAAATAACAAGAATAAGTGATAGTAGTTTGACAAAGATGAATGCAAAATCCTACAGTCAATGCCCAAGGGCAATAGTGACAGCCAACTGAAAGCAATGACAGCAATCATTGTTGGCTATGCATTTGTCAGGTTCAGTTGCACAGACGTGAAAAGTAGCAAATAGCTTTAACTGAAAAAACTGCAGAGCCACCAGGACAGCACATTTCAGCAGGAACTAAAGACCCTCAAAAATCAGTACAAGGAAGCCAGTAAAGAGGAATGTCAATCACTAGCAGAGCTGCAAAACCTCCTTGAGAGGAAGTTAATCACTTTTCGTAGAGCAGGACACTAAGAAGAAAAAGAGCAAAAAAAGTGTGCAGTTTTCATTTCCAACTACTTTGGCTTTACCAAGAAACTGCTTGGTGACAAGCAGAGTGGCATCGTAGACTGTTCAGCAAGAGAAGTAAACACCTTTGTTCACAACACCCTGAGTGACTCTGCAAAGAGCATGAACTTAGTTATAACAATACCTTTATAAGCCCAATGTTCCAAATGAGATACTTTGAAAAGAGCAAGCCAAGCTGGAGGAAGTTCAAGAGGCTATTAAGCCAGAAGGTCAGTATCTATAAATGTTGTTCAAGACTCCTCTAACAACTGTGGAAGATACTGAAATTCATCTGGCAGTGAGAAAGCATTGCCAACCAGTGGAAGTATATTGAAAGTATTTGGATCATGAAGAAGGAGAATTTAAAGTGAATCAACCAGTTCAGGACTATCTTGCTGCTCATCATGGAAGGTAAGACATTCTTCAGTATCTTGGCCCTTCGACTCACAGGGGTTCCAACTAGAAAACAAATAAGACATAACAGTACAGAAAGATGTGGCAGCTGAAACACCTGTCTGCCTGGAACTCAAAGGGGTGGTCATGCAGCCCTTAATAGTTGTTTTTGATTCTGTTTAACATTTTTCTTCACTAACCTGTACACTTACTTAATTTAAGGAATAAAACGTTATTTAGCTGTACACAGTTCAGGTTTATGACTTGCTAATATCATAAATACTAGTCATTGAAGTAGTGGAAACTCAGAAAGTTTAAGTTCTTATAATATAAGATGCAAATTTTAATAGTTATAAGTAATATGCTACAAAGTTACTGTAGCAAACATTAATTATTAACTGATTTTTTCACCAGGTCAGTCATTTTATTTCTTTTTGCTAATTCATACTTTTTTATTTTTCAAGTGAGATAAATATAGCAACTTTATATTTTCAGGGAATTATGCTAACATGTTTGATCAAATTCCGGGAAAGACATTTCCAATGAAAGGGAATGTATTGTCTGTCATTGTCCAGAGTGCTGATGTTTGTGCTAAAAGTTGTATTGATAAGGGACTCAAATCATGCCAATCGTTTGAATATTGTCCCTCTAAAGAAATGTGTACTTTAAGTTCTCGACATGTAATGGATGTACCTTCAACAGATATTATTACCACAGAGATTTGCAACTTGTACACTGGTAAGTCTCTTTTTCTGGTCTCTATTTCATGGAGAATATACTATTTAATTATTGTTTGGTTCTGTCTTTCACTTTTTTACTTAGATTAAGTAGTGTATATGGTTAAAACTAATTGCAAATAGGACATTAATGAACAAAGAAAAATATAGGAAACATCATTCAGTCCTAAGATACATTCTAGACTGAGATAAATATCTCAACACACATCTTTAAGGGAATATTTTGATGGAAAACTTCTAATCCAAGTGGTAAGAAAGAGTTGCTGTAATAAACAGATAACAGAAGATTCTCATGCCAGATTCAGTCAGAAGCTTTGCTGACATCAAGGGAATAATATTGTTTTCATAGAAATTAATTTTCAAAGTAGGAAAGCAGGTCTTCAATAGATCTTT
>NC_068990.1:65274765-65277265 GCF_001194135.2 Octopus bimaculoides | reverse complement strand
CCACTCCATCTGAGCCTTTGTTTCAACACAAGAACTTCTATACTTTCACACCAAGAGCCTTCCAATATCTCAAGATCACTGATGTTGTCCTCCCAATTAATGCCATAGATCCATCTGAGACACATCTAATGGAAACGTTCCAGCTGTTTAAGGTGGTATCTATATGTAACCCAGGTCTCACAGGCATAAAGAAGAGAAGAGAGCAAACACACCTTGTACACCTTTATCTTTGTCTTTCTGCATATGTCTCGCCGACTCCAGAGGCACCTTTCTAGCCTTTCGAAAGCATCACTTGCTTTCCTAATTCTGTATGGAATTTCATTGTCCAAATTGCCATACCTATTAACAGTGCTTCCCAGGTAGACAAACTGATCAACTACACCAAGTCGTTTACCATACACATAGATATTTGGTTCAATATACTGCTTACCAGGAGCAGGTTGGTACATGACAACAGTTTTCTTGAGACTGATTATCAATCCTAAGGCAATGCAATGGCTATCAATCCTAAGGCAGAGAATGCATTCAAAATGTGTTGCATATCAATCTCTGTGTGCGCTACTAGATAACAAGCATCTGCATACAAAGGTCTCTTATGATAGGGGTAAATACCTTTGTTTTTGCAGCAAAGTGCCTGACATTAAATATGCCACTAGAGGTTCAATAATGGATGTAAACACCATATCTGCAATTTCTGAATGCAATACAGAAAACCATCACAAAATATATGGCAATTAGGGTCAGTGCCAGAATATTCCCCTGTTTCACTCCATTTTTTATTGAGATGGGCTCCAACATTTTACCTCTAACATTAATCCTACCCTTCATGTCTTCATGAAAAGACCTAACCAAAGCAAGGAACTTTTCAGGACAACCAAGTTTCTGGAGGACTTTCCACAGTGCATTTCTATTAACGGTATCGAAGGCTTTTGTCAGATTGACAAAAACCTGATATAAATCCAGACCCTGTTCCACACACTTCTCCTGAAGCTGTCTAGCTGAGAAGATCACATCAGCAGTGCCATCTCCCACATGAAAGCCAGATTGATTTTCTGGAAGAACACAATCTGCAACATGTTGCAGCAGACGATCCAGAAGCACTCTGAATAAAACCTTTCCTATGACAGAAAGCAATGATATTCCCCTATAGTTACCACAATCATTCCTGTTGCCCTTTCCCTTATATAAGCTCTAGAGTGCTACTGGTACCATGTAGTCCAGTACAACCTGTTTCATGGTCAGGTTGTCAGCAAATAAACTGGCAACCCCACCAGGCTTGCTTGGTGAGGTGGGTGCTTGTTGAACACCCTGTGGGACAAAAAATAAGACCCATAAAAGGGCAGAGGAACATACATACATACATACATACATACATACATACATACATAAGCATACAAATATGCATCTATACCCATTTATCAATGCACACATACAGCTACAGATATAAGAATTTGGAGACACAGATAATAACTAATAGGCATAAGTAAATGCAATCCCAATTAAATATATTTATTACTTTTTGAAAGAATATATATTTATATATTTAAATATCGTTGCTAATATTCATTGGAAATTTTGAAATGTTGTCACTTAAATATCTGCATATATTTCCAGTTTCTCCTCTTCAACACTTTGTACATTCAACGACAAAGATGGAAAAGCTTAACAGTAATTTATTGGTAAAAAATATATCTCTAAAAGCATGTGCAAAGCTATGTATGGAAGATGAAGGATATGGTTGTATCAGCTTTAACTATTGTCCAGTAACATCAATATGTCAAATAACAGGAGCTAATCAAAAGACAATTAATATTGAAGCAAATATTGTGGCAAATTGTTCACATTATATAAGTAAGTATTTTGGTTTAAAGTTATTTAAAGCCAAATAATATTTTGTGTTTGCATACTGAAATGACAAAGAATCAAGCTATCTGATGCTCAGCCATACCCAAGAAAACCCATACTCCACAGCAGAAATATTAAGACTGATCCTTCTGGGTATGTAAAGCACCCATGGTGGTCCCATGTAAAAGTTCCCATGTGGTGCCATATAAAAGTGCCCATGCGGCAACACATAAAAGTGCCCATGCAGCATCATGTAAAAGCGTTCATGTAGTACCATGTAAAAGCACCAGTGTAGTGCTATGTAAAAGCACAGTGCCATGTAAAAGTATCCAGCAGACTTGCTAAAGTGTTTCCATGTCTACCTTCACCATGTCTACTATCACCAGTCACATCTTCAGTTGTCCTCTAGCTCAGGGGTTTTCAAACTGTGGTCCGCAAGGACAAGACAGGGGGTCTGTAGACAGCAAATACTTTTTATGGGCAATTTGATTTTATATATGTTTTTTTAATCGAAATCTTTTAATTGACAATAAACCTATTTGTTAAATACTGTTAAATAAATAAATGTAAAAATATATGTTATTTTAAGCAAATATTTATGTATAAATTTCATAAGCGTTTATAAGGGGGTCCCTAAGGTAAAGCCTGAAATATA
>NC_068990.1:65270162-65273982 GCF_001194135.2 Octopus bimaculoides | reverse complement strand
TGTATGTGTGTGTGTGTGTGTGTGTGTGTGTGAGTACATGCAATACCAGAGAATAAGAAGTGGTCTCCAAGTAAATTGAGACTACGGTCAAGATTTAATCCAGAGCTAGTGTTATTTTACTTTACTCATGACACTCATGTCCTCAATGAGGTCCTTCCTCTTTACTCAGAGCCTATGTACATTAATCAAAAGAAACAAAGTTTAAACTTGATGTGATTCATTTTCATTATGAGGTGCTTTGGACACATTATTTTTCATGTTGCATCACCATCAACTGAGCCTAATATTGTGTGTCAGACATAATTTCTTTATTTATAATTTTTGGTTGGCTGTTGTAAATTCTAAGCCTCTGAAAACCAAAATTTTAGTCATAAACTTCAGAAAGTTTTAGACAATGAACAGAGGATACTTTGTGCTATAATGTCATGGAACTTCCTCATTTAATATGCATAATTTATTCATATTGCATATTCATATCTGTGTAATACAAATGTACAGTGTGAGTAAATTGTGTATCAAATTTAGTGTTTGTACCATAATTTCCCTAAGCATTCATTAGCTAATAATTTTGATACCTTAACTGACATGTAACTGGCCTTTTATGCAGATCACTATCCAACTAACCATAAATAACCCATTCTTATCTAATATCCCAAGCTCTTTTGCACCACTGGACAATGGTTCTCAACTGGGGTCCATTTGGCCCCTGATGGTCCATATAAGATTATTAGGGGTCCACACAACAAAATGATAAATCAGAGATCAACAAAAGTATTTTAAGGACCCCTGAAAATGTTTTGCTTTAGATGTATATATTGGTATCTATTGCAAGAAACAGCTAGGTTTCTGTTGTGTCGACGCCCCCAAGCGAAGAAGTAGGATCGCCCAAGACATATAAATCGAGGTAGTCTGGCTGTGGTAGGTGTGTTGAGTAGCAGTCGAGTAGCAGCTGTGTAGTGGTTGAGTAGAGATCATCCGAAGGTGCTAGATAGCAGTAGCTTGAGACATAACAGTTTCTTTCTCTAACATTTTACATAGTTCAGCCTACAAGTTAATGTGAGAAAAACAAAATACAAATTTTGAAAGAAATTTCTATAAAACTAGCTTTTAAACATCAAATGGCTATGGGGGTCTACCAGAAAAAATAGTAATCAAAAAGTCCATAGATAAAAAATGGTTGAGAACCTCTGTTCTAGGATATAGCTTCTCACTTTTTACATGCATTTTCATAGTCCCCTTCTGATCATAGCTACATAACTTCACTTAAACCACCTCCAGAATTTCCAATATAAGTTATTCCTTGGGGGGGGGGGGGTTCCAGAACATTTTGAGCATCAGATCAGTAAAGATTTTTGTGAAGATATTTTTGTACCAATTACACAAAATTGAGCTCGTGTGTGTTCTTGTTTTTTATTGAGCCTTTAGAACTCACCTGGGTGAATTCTAACCTGAAATAAACTTCCTAAACTGAAATTGTTGATAGATTCTCAAATGCAAAAACATTCAGTTCTGTATTTGAACTTTTTGTAATCTTTGAGGACTGTGAAGAAGAGAAAATGATGAACCCTGACTGGTTCACTAAAGTCTTCTGTGAATTCCCTGCTACATTGTTCTAAGATGACCTGAGCTATTACAGATTTTTTAGTTTCTTAGTGTCTTCCAAATTATAGAATGTAGAGCATCAACAGCATCCTAGGTCAATTAATGCAAAAATGTCATCCACTTAATGGATGCCATGAAAAATGTGAAACAAAATCACAGGACATTATTTACATTATTTACATTTGACGGATATTTGTCCTCATCTTGTTTGTTGTTAACACATTTTCATAGTCCCCTTCTGATCATAGCTACAACAAACAAGATGAGGACAAATATCCGTCAAATGTAAATAATGTAAATAATTCCTCATCTCTTAAATATAGAACTGAAAGTCACAGGAGACAATTAAGAGAAGGATCCATTAAAATTATGTCCCTTGCTTCCAAAAAAGCCTGTTGGGATATCAACAAAAAACGTGATGGGATCAATGTGTGTACAAGATTAATAGCTGTGTGTAGTGGGATTGGAGATGGAATTGGGCAAGTGCATATGCTTATGTATGTCTGTGTGTGTATGGTTTGCACACAGGCTGCGATGGTGGATAGACCAACAGTGGAGGTCCTATTGTTTATGATCATAGTGGATCCCATAAATAAGCAGGAACATCTCACCCCTGCACTTTTGGTAGGCATCCATGTGGAGATATTTTTTTTACGACAATTCTTTCTCTGCTAGGTATAGCCTGCACTTTCTACTACTGCTAAAATAAGGTTTGCACTTCCCCAGAATTTGCCACTTGATCTTGTATTCCATGGTGCTTTCCTTCAACAACCATATATGCATAACCAGGTCTGTAACATTGTGTCTCCCTCCTGGATATCACGGGAGGATTTATGGTTGTTAAATCTGGTCCTGAAAGGACCTTCTATCACAGCCATATACTTCTACATATTTGACTGCCTGTCGAGATTCTTTGATGACCCCTACATTAATAACTAGACTATATATATAAAGAGAGAATCATATCCAAGTGCAGTTGGCATAAGAACTCCAAAGGTAACAAATAAGGAATTTATATAACTTCATCAATAATAATTAATAAGCAGTAGTGTGTACAAAGCTTCTGCAGAAATCTGTGTACACAAAATTCCTCACTAAACTTATCAAATCTAACCTTGCTAAGCACTCTTGTTCATGGCTTTACAGTTTCTTAAAGACAGAAATTCATCTGTAGCTGGTGAGAAAATAAGACATCATCACAGGTTTCCTCTGCATCAATGAATGCATAATTCTTATGTAATTATCTCACTTAAAATGTATTATCACTTTTTGTTTTGAGCAAGTAAAATTGCATAAAAATAAATCTAAGTGGATTGTGAAATTTTCTTTTCTCTTTTATTTATGAAGCATAGTTATAAAAGCTCACAAACTAAAGTGTAACTTATCAACATCTTAAGCATGACAATTAACATTCTTTTTTTTATTTAAAGGACTTGATCCACCTTCTCCAGTGGCTTCAAAGATGATTGAAAAAAGTGGAAACAAAGGTAATATACACTTTATTAAAATTATAAATCTAGACTAATGCTGATAAAATACTAATACTCTTGATACTTTTAATAAAATGTCACCATCGTCAGTCTATCCCCGCCCCCCAAGATCTAATTTTAAGATGTAACAAATTAGGTAAATGCAGAATTGGAATGTATTGTCTCAAATTTCAAAGCAAACAAACATTTTTGATCATAGTCAATCATTAAGGCTGCTACTCCTTATAAGTTACGTTTAATGAAAATTGTTTTTATCTTAAAATACAAAACAGGTAGAATTAATAAACACAACGAATTATTAATAAGGTATCCTCATTAAAAGATATAAAGCTCTTCAAAATTTTATTAATAATAACAATACATGTGTAAGATTATATTATATTATATAATTATCTACTAATCTTTCTAAAAATTATATCTTGTTCTTTATTAATTTCATACAGGTTTAATAATAAACAGATGCTGTGTGTGAGTGTATGTAGACATATATATATATATCATCATCATCGTTTAACATCCGCTTTCCATGCTACCATGGGTTGGACGATTTGACTGAGGACTGGTGAAACCGGATGGCAACACCAGGCTCCAATCTAATTTAGTAGAGTTTCTACAGCTGGATGCCCTTCCTAACGCCAACCACTCAGAGAGTGTAGTGGGTGCTTTTACGTGTCACCCGCACGAAAACGGCCACGCTCGAAATGGTGTCTTTTATGTGCCACACGCAC
>NC_068990.1:65267611-65268943 GCF_001194135.2 Octopus bimaculoides | reverse complement strand
AACGTCTGCCTTCCATGCTAGCATGGGTTGGACTGTTTGACTGAGGACTGGTGAACCAGGAGGCGACACCAGGCTCCAATCTGATTTGGCAGAGTTTCTACAGCTGGATGCCCTTCCTAACGCCAACAACTCTGAGAGTGTAGTGGATGCTATTACGTGCCACCGGCACGAGGGCCAGTCAGGCGGTACTGGCGATGCCCACGCTCGAAATGGTGTATTTTACATGCCACCTGCACAGGAGCCAGTCCATCGGCACTGGCAACGATCTAGCTCGAATGTCTTTTCATGTGCCACCGGCACAAGTGCCAGGAAGGTGACGTTGGTAACGATCACGCTGATGCTGTATGTATGTATGTATGCACGTATGTATGTGTGTATGTATGAATGAATGTATGCATGTATGTATATATGCATGCATGCATGTACGTATGTATGCATGTATGTACATATGTATGTACGTACATATGTATGTGTGTACATATGTACGTATCTATATATGTATCTCTTTGGGTACATGTCTTTTTGTGTATACATGTGTGTGTGTGTGTGTGTGTATATATATATATATATATATATATATACACATAAGCATACATTCATACATACTCATATATGTATGAATGTGTGTATCTATGCATGCAAGCATGTATGTATGTGTGTGTGTATACCATATGTGTATGGTGTAACTGCTTCTCTCTACATCTTTTTTCCATGCATTTACATTTTATTTTGTTCTTTGATTTTCTTATATTAACAGGTAAACTTATTACCCTTGGCTTTGGTACATTTATAATTGGATGTCTACTAGGATTAATCACAATCTTTTTAATTCACAAGAATGCCTGTACTGTAAAAGACGACCCAATGAAAGTAAATTTTTATAAACTGGACAAAATATAAATCAAAATGTAAATCAAGTTTGATCAAATTACCTAATAAAGATTTTTATACGATTTCTCATATTTTGATGATTGCTTCTTTACCATGAAATATGCACTGCATCTACTTTACAAGTTTAATAAAAAGTTGACTAGTTAATTCATTTGCAACCAAACACTATTATTCACTTCTTTTAACACAAGTTAAGAAAATATTATAGTGATGAACCTGCTCCTGTTTTTTTCTCCTTCAGCCTTTTTCTTTATCGTTTGTGTTTTCATCTTTAATCTTCATCATTAGTTTACTTTTACATTTGAAATTTTCTTCCATATTCACTCTACTTCTATCATCTTTTCCTTCCAAGTGTTGTTTTATCATTTTCACTTTATAATCTTTTATTGCAGCTAAATTTTCCTAATATTTAAATTTATTTTAAGGCAGATCGGAAGAGCG
>NC_068990.1:65265893-65267601 GCF_001194135.2 Octopus bimaculoides | reverse complement strand
CAGCATTTCATCCATCTTCACATTCTGAGTTCAAATTCTGCCAAGGTCAACTTTGCCTTTCATCCTTTTAGGGTTGATAAAATAAGTACCAGTTAAACAACAGGATTGGTGTAATTGACTTTCTCCATCCCTTGAAATTGCTGGCCTTGTGCCAAAATTTGAAACCAATATTTAAATTTACCTCAGTCCTGTTTTATACTGTGTTAAGCAAAAGATATGTATTCTTCAATTACTGACAAGCTGTCCAAAGCATAGATATGCAAATTAAGTGTGAATTCCTGGCTGCTTTATGGAGCAGTTGAATATTCTATACTCAGAGTTAAGAGCTTTCTAATATATAAAGATGCGTGTGTGTGTGTGTGTGTGTAGACAGACAGACCGACAGACAGACAGACAGAAACAATTACCTATCCTGCACCACTTGTCCAATCCAAACCTCTGTATCACCTCACCTTTCTCACTACCCTCAATGTCCCTCAGCAGCATGTCCATTTTTGCCACAACCTTCTGATTATCGCCCTTCGCATCTTACTCCTTGATGTACGTATGTGTCACTACTTATTTTTTGTTTTATCGGAGAAGAGAAAGGTTCTATTAGAAGATTTAAGCTTGCGGGCGTCTGTTCTAAGTTTACGTTGGAAAGGATTTGAGGACTTACGGAATTTCAGGCGGGGTATCAAGTTCAACACGTCGTTTTCGAAGGCCTCCAGTTTCTTGATCTTGGGTGAAAACTTCCTGGATTTAAGCCCAAAATGTTCAGTTTCCGTTGGTGGTTTGGGCTGGTCAAAGTAAAAAGCCTTCCATCTCATCCGCCTGATCAGTTCGATTATTTTCTCCAGCAACAGACTTGTATAGAGTTTGTTCGATGGTATTGGGATATTCTTTGTTGAATATCTCAGGCTGTAATATTCCAGATCCATTTGTAAAGGATGTATAAAAAATATTATAATATATGTAGAGCGTAGCTATATGGTACAAGCTGCAGAGGACCTATTGCAATACACTCAACATGTCGTGGCAGTATGCGCGCACGTGCATGAGTCGTCTAAGAGACCATAAGTCAGTGAAAAGATAGATAGATACATCTGCTGCTGTTTACATCGGTTCATATCGACACAGACACACCAACGCATATATATACATGCGCGGATGGGTGCATTAATAGCTGTGTGCGGGTATGCACACAGTTGATTACACGCATAGATATACATGTAGTGGGCTCAAGTGATGTGCCATATCACGTCGATATGATGTAGCCCACTATCGAATGTAGTGTGTAGATGTAACGCTTAACAGCTCTCGCGTAGGAGTAACCAGTGAACATCGAAGAATCAACACCAAGAAGGAAAAAATATTATTTATATATATTTATTCGTTTGCCCTACAGGTAGTTAAAAAGGGTACTACTAAAGCAGCGCGGACCCGAACGCGCAGTCGCGCGTCCGCGCTAGCTAGTCTTGAGTGGTCGATCCTAACCCTAACCCTGTCCCTAACCCTATCCCTAACCCGCGTGTGCAAATGAATACGTGTTTAGGGTTAGGGTTAGGATCGACCACTCACGACTAGCTAGCGCGGACGCGCGACTGCGCGTTCGGGACCACTCTGCTTTAGTAGTACCCTTATACTCTGTGTGTTTTCAAACGCATGGATATAGGTGTCAAATTTGTTCCAATAACTTTCGAGTGATAGATAGATAGAGAGAGAGAGA
>NC_068990.1:65263383-65265415 GCF_001194135.2 Octopus bimaculoides | reverse complement strand
TAATTTTCAACAGAGAGAATTTATCAAAATAGAAAACAAATGAAGTTTGAAGTTTAAAAATAATAGGATCGACCACTCACGACTAGCTAGCGCGGACGCGCGACTGCGCGTTCGGGACCACTCTGCTTTAGTAGTACCCTTATACTCTGTGTGTTTTCAAACGCATGGATATAGGTGTCAAATTTGTTCCAATAACTTTCGAGTGATAGATAGATAGAGAGAGAGAGAGACAGACAGACAGACAGATAGCTCGCTCCGGCCAGTCATGGTATTAGCTGTCAGTAACCAAAGAATCAACTCAAACCAGCAGTAACGTTCCTTGTCAGATTTCTCTACTTTCACTTCTGACAGCTAATACCATGACAGTGCCCATCGTCTTTCTTGCAGCCGAAAGCTTCTCTTCGTATGTCAAGCGAAGGGGAGTGGTGCTCTTGGTCATAGCTGACGCAAAAGAAGGTGTTGCTCCTTGGTCTGGCTGACACAAAAAAGGAAGAAATAGGAAATGCTCTCTGTTATATAGACTATGGTCAGTAATGTAGGCCAAACTCTAAAGAAAGGACTGACCTTTTCTCGACCAGCACAGGTCCTTGGGGATCAAGTGTGTCCTCATCAATCATCTGGTGTGAAGAGTACTTCCGTTCGTTTTGACAAACAACAAGCTTTGGTTTCAAATCTCAGGCAGGGTTAAGCGTGGCCCCTACATATATACACAAACTGGTACGTACGCATACCCCACCTAACATATACAGGTCGCAGATACGACAAAACAGAGGATTGCATAAACCAAGGGAAGCAATCAGTCAAGGCCTGTGGTATTGATTGTTTCCCTTGTACTAAACAAGGGAAATTGTCAGTCTTCTGTCCTTTCTATCTCGTTCACTACACAATCTGTTTTTTGCTAAGCCCACCAGACACACTGTCTTTCCCGGTTAAAAGAAGGTGATCGGCTCCATCTTATTCGTGACCTCAGGTATTCCACATAATTCTACAGGTTAGCCATGATAGGGCACTGGACAGGTTCAGCGTGCATCACAGACAGGCCCGGAATTTCCATGCCAGTAGAGTTTACCTCGCACCAACAATTCCCTTCGGTAGCACTGTCAGACCAGAGATTTCTGAAAATTATCCATTGATCTCGGTTTGACAGTTCTCCAGACCAACCAGTTAACTCATTGACGCGTAGAGTGTCTCCCAGAACGTCGTCGCTCCTGTCTGTCACTAAACGTCTATGGAACGCCAAAGTGGTACTTCTACCGACAGGTATTGTTTGACTAGCAAACGGTTGTGAGCACCTGATGTCACTGTGTTATAGGCCGTGTTTCGGTCTACGCTTGATCCAGGAGAGCAGCTCTGTCAAAAAGACAAGCTGCGAAAAAGCGAGTCTGACAAACAGTGACCACACTTTCAGAGGCTTTCAGTTGCTGATACTTGTTGGTGATGAAGTGTTGCTTTGCAGACATCAAGAAACCTTTTTTCCGCTTATCAATATTGAACATAATGCGGAGTAGAGAAAGATCAATAGATACAGGAGCCTGACCGGCCGCTATCAGTTTGCACTGGTCGTCGTTGAAATGTCAGGTGTTCTGGAACCCATTAATACCGATTTCCTCCACAAAATAGGGATAACGGCGACCCGTCGTAGAAACGAGTCTCTCAAGTTGGAGTGGTTGTAGCAGTGAGTGTTGCTGGCCATTCTCCACTGTAACGCCATAACAGTCATTACCGCGGGACACGGCTGAGCACCCCCGCTTGTTCTGGGATATGTGACCCATTGCCCCTCCCCTTCCATCTTCCACTGCATTACCCCTACCACCTTTTTCCTTTTTCTCTTTCTTTTCTTTTCTCATCTCCCTTCTTTTCAGTTTCTTTGCATATAAATGTGCTACTAAAATGTTCCATTGATAAAAAAAAATTAGGTCAAATTTATAAATTATGAAATTTCCCGAATATTTTATTTCAAATTCACATCAAAGAATTACTTCAAATTCAAAAACAAAACATATAAAAATTTTAATTCATT
Organism: Octopus bimaculoides; assembly: GCF_001194135.2. Classification (NCBI taxonomy): domain Eukaryota; kingdom Metazoa; phylum Mollusca; class Cephalopoda; order Octopoda; family Octopodidae; genus Octopus; species Octopus bimaculoides. The sequence goes on along the minus strand of NC_068990.1, from coordinate 65,263,395 downwards.
ATTAAAATGTAT
>NC_068990.1:65253147-65263339 GCF_001194135.2 Octopus bimaculoides | reverse complement strand
GTATTGAAATTATATTTACTGTATGTCTTCATTTGAAGATATGAGAAATGAGATTCACATTAGTTCGTTTCGTTTTTCCGTGTCGGTTTTTAAAAAATTCGTCACTTTATTAATTCTTGCTGACGGCTGAATCGCAACATTAAATATTGTGATTGCCGTTGTATCTTGTATAAAATATTTCTTTACATCCAGAGACTGTAATAATTTGTCTAAAACATTTCTCTGCAGCCACAATTTTAACCTCTGTAAAGGATTTCTGTAAGTATTTAAGACCGAAAACAATCATTAATGAAAATAGAATGTCTTAATGTAGACTTTCGTTGGAACTACTGACATTTGTGGTGCCAAATATTTTTTGGGGGTATTATTCATTTTAAAAATTCAAAAAGTGAAAGAAAAAAACTTGGCAAAAATCTTTAGCCAGTAATTTAAACTGATAGAATATCATCCAAACTTAGGCTTAACCTTTCAAACGGCAAGGCTTTGTTTTGAATAGGGGATATAATTAACACTGATGATCTGATTGAAAGGAATTACTCTCTAGGGAATATTTGTTTGGTGACTATTAATACTGAAATTAACGTTTAAGTTTCTTGCGTCGGTGGGATTGATAATTCAGCTGTGTGCTGCAGACATCGAAGCAGAGGACAAGATCCTTTCTTCTCTGGTCTCGTATTCCAGTTAGAGCTCTTTGTATTGCTTATTGCTTAGTAGACTGCAGTCAGTTCACTACAAACAATTTGTTGATATGGAGCAGCTCAATGTCAGTACAGAAGTAATAGCTAACTGGTATAAGTAACTATTTCAGAATTCGGTTTCATGTTATTGCTGGGTTGATTATCTTTCACTTCTTGGGTGCTTAAAACGAAGGATTACCTTTTTTATTATTATTATTATTTCGTTATTGAAATGGCAAAAAAAAAAATAATGTTATTTACTGACAATTTCAAAAGAGGCGATCTTTCGATTCATATGAAACGAAAACAATATTAGATGTACAAAAATAATTTGGACTATCTTGAATGACTTAAATGAATAAATAAATGCTTAGCAGTAAGTTTGTTATTCTAAAATTCTGAGACTGTTATGGATTAAAAGGGTTGTTAGAGCATCGTACAAAATGTTTTGCTGCATATGTTTCGGCTCTTTCGTTCAGAGCTCAATATCCCGCAGAAATCAATTTTGTCTTTCATCTCTTCGGGATCCATAAAATAAAGTGCCTGTCAAGTATTGGGATCGATATAATCAACTAGTTTTTCCCTTAAAATTGATGGATTCTGCCGAAATTAGAAACAATATTTAAAGATTTCTGTTTTCATTTTTTTCAACGGTTTAATTATAAAGGTAGCGTTGTAGAAAATAAAATATTTATTTAAAAAAGAAAAAAAGTGATGCTTGCAAATTGACAACTGGTACTACTAAAGCAGCACGGTCCCGAACGTGCAGTTGCGCGTCCGCACTAGTTAGTTTTGAGTGGTCGATCCTAACCCTAACCCTAACCCGCGTGTGCAAATGAATACGTGTTTAGGGTTAGGATCGACCACTCACGACTAGCTAGCGCGTTCGGGACCGTGCTGCTTTAGTAGTACCTTGACAACTCATTTCGAAAAGTAAACAAAACTGTTTGAAAGTTTCGAAAGAAAAATTTATGAATGGAGATTTGTGGATTGGCTATTTATAATAATAAATGTTTACGATGCTCCCTTAATAAATCAATTAAATGAAGTTGTGTCAAATTCATCAGATCCATTCTTACTAAACACATCTAAAATTAAAATGGGCAATGTCAAATGAGCAAAGTTTCGTTTGAGACCAACAGCTGATTTATAACAGTATTGTGGCCATACACACACGCACGCACACATGAGAGAGAGAGAATATTGCTTGAATGAATGTTTTTTGATGTTATTTAAGAGGAATGTAAGAATTAAATCAAGTCGGATACTGATTCATGTGAGTCATTAAATTTCGCAAAATTGTAAGTAAATCAAGGTAGTTTGATGAAACAAAAGTCATTAGAATTAACAGTATTATAAATAATAAAACTTTAAAAAGAAAAACTTGGGGCCCCCAAAAGTTAATAGTGTCCAGAAAGTAATATCTTATAATTTATCAAATGTTTGTGTCATTATATTTAGAACAAATGGATTTTCTGTAGACCTTTAATTTCCTGCTCCATTTTTAGTGGAACCTTCAAAGAAGACTAAATTCAAAAATAAGATATTTCCTTTGTAAACAATTATTTATATAATAGCTAAGATATAATTAAAAACAGTCAACATTAGTATATGATATTAGTAAATGCCGTATGTATCACAAACTGATGTTGAGTAAACTGCATTCATCACAATATTTGGAACTTTGTGCTTATTTTCAGCTAGCATTACAAGGTTGTAATGAAATACCAGAACAATAACTACAAAGATATCAATGTAATAACCTGAAAATATCAATGTAACTACCCATTACCTATTTTATTTTTAAAAGAATATTTTACCCTCTAGTACAGAGAGATGTGACACCATAGCAGGATGGTGAGAGGGGATGCTATGTGAAGAGAAGTAAAGCTGAGCTAGGAGGAAAGAATGAACACGTAGAAGGAGGAAGTGATACTTGGGAGAGGGGTGTAGCGGTTTATCGATAAGGAAACCAAGGGCTAAGGGTGAAAGATGGTAGAGTAGAACAATAGAGAAAAAACCATGGAGAAGTGACAAAATAGAAAAATTGAAAAATGAAGAAAGAAAAACGAGAAAAAATATTAACAAGTTTTTTCATTTTTTTAAATATTAAAAAAATATATAAGAAAAGAAATTATGTGAACAGTGGGGAGATCTTTGGAAATCCTTGTTCAAGAAAATCCAGAAAGTTTTTTTTTTTTTAATTTCTAAAATTCAAAGGTTCAGAAGTTTCAAAAGTTTAAAAGTTTAAAGAGACAGATTTAGCAGTTTTTGAGAGGTAGATTAGATAAGTAGATAGATAGATTGACAGAGGGAGGAGACCTACTGTTGGCATGTGGTCTTTGTGTAACCTGATTGCTAGTTCTATGATTAGTGGGCTAAGTGAGTGCTTTTGGATCTATAATCCTTCATCTCTGTCAGAATCATGAGGCAAGGCCACACCCTCAGACACTATCTCTCCCACAACAACAACGTACAGAACACATGCTGTCTGAACCAATGCCCCATCAAAGCCAAACAGCCAACAGACAGTACCAGGCTATGTTTTCAAATGTTTGTCATATTTGAAATTGCCTGTACTTGCAGGGATAAATATATTGAATTGACCAAACGACAGCTTCATGTCAGAGTGAAAGAACATCTTCACAAGGCCACAACTCCCAGTGCCGTATTCCAACACCATCAACACTGCAATGGAGAATTCTCCACCCGGATACTGGCCAGGGGAACAGATGCAGTTAACCTCCAAATAAAGGAGGCTCATTTCATCTGGAAGAAGGCACCAGCCTCAACCACCTGAACGAACTTGACAGTTGGAAATTTATTTACTGCCTCCGGTACCTCTAACCAACGCCAGCAGTAAAAACCATATAAAGTGTAGAGTCTGATGAAGGATTCTAGATCTGAAAGCACTCACTTGACCCACTAACCCTAAAACTAGTAACAAGGCTACACACAGACCACATGCCAACAGTAGATCCCCTCTATCTATCTATCTGTCTATCTACCCATATATCTAGTTATCTACCTCTCAAAAGCTGCTAAATCTATCTATCTATCTGCCCATCTATCTAGTTATCTAATCTACCTCTCAAAAACTGCTAAATCTATCTATCTATCTATTTATCTACCTACCACTAGACCTTTTAAACTTTTGAAACTTCTGAAGCTTTTAACCTTTGAATTTTGGAAATTCAAAAATAAAATAAAAAAGACTTTCTGGATTTTCTCAAATGAGGATTTCCAAAGACCTCTCCACTGTTCATATAATTTTTTTTATTTATATTTTATAATATATTTTTTAATATCTAAAAAAATGTTTTTTAAACTTTTTTTTTAATATATTTTTTCCCCATTTTTCTTTCCTCATTTTTCAATTTTCTATTCTGTCAATTCTCCACGGTTTTCTCTCCATTGCTCTACTCTACCATCTTTCACCCTTAGCCCTTGGTTTTCCCATTGATAAACTGCTACACCCCTCCCCCAAGTATCACCTCCTCCTTCCACCTGTTCATTCTTTCCTCCTAGCTCAACTTTACTTCTCTTAGCATAGTACTCCCTCTCACCATCATACTACAGCGTCACCGTCACCAATATCTTTTATTTTTATCCTCTGTTCTGATTTTTTTTTCTCTAGTTTTCTTGGTTCACCAAATATTTCAAAAAGTTCCTGGAAATCACAAGAAATTCTATGCGTGGCATGGGCAGTAATAATGAGCAAACATTTTATATTGTATCGGTTGATGAAAAATATGTGTACATGTATCTTTCATATTTACATTCACAGCAGGTGTAAAATATATACTTTATCTTCTTTTCTTTTACAACCCCAGATTAATCACCTAAAAATTTAATTTAATGAGTCCATCATCATCATCATCGTTTAACGTCCGCTTTCCATGCTAGCATGGGTTGGACGATTTGACTGAGGACTGGTGAAACCGGATGGCAACACCAGGCTCCAATCTGATTTGGCAGAGTTTCTACAGCTGGATGCCCTTCCTAATGCCAACCACTCAGGGAGTGTAGTGGGTGCTTTTACGTGTCACCCGCACGAAGGCCAGTCAGGCGGAACTGGCTACGGCCAGTGAAACACAGCCCCATCACATTGTGGTTCTGTCATATTTCACTTCAGTTATTTTTGTACTAATTTTTTTTTTTATTCTCAATTTTCAAATATAAACTTTGAAAACAGCTTCTTGAAATTGTTGAGGTATGATATACACTTGTAATATCTCACGCATTTTCCCCTCTCTGAGCAAAACAGGAAGCTTTTTTTAAATTCACAAAAATTAACACTATTCATAAACTCCAAAGAGTTATTTCTTCAATGACTGATGGATGACCTGTCAGGGTGGAAATCCATTTGATTTTTTTTTTTTTTTTAGAATCACTTCAATAGTGGGCAAGAGATGATTTTAAATCAGCTTGTCATATGGTCTAACAGCAACAAAAAATAAAAATATCTGATGACACTTAGTACTTGACAGTATGCAATCATCTTTCTTTGGAAGCGGAATTATTTGTGACTTTCTCCAATTTGCTAGAGAAATATAGTATATAAAGTCACTACAAATATCAAGAGGTACATTACAAAATTAAAGTCTTTTTATATGATTGCTGAGATGTTATGGTTCAGGGTGTGTTCATTTTCAATGTTAGAACCTCTGATTTAAGTCAAACCTCTAAAATCCTTATCTTACTTGCTCTCATTGAGCCAGTTCTTTTGTGTGTGCTCAGAGACTTGGACACTTGTTCTAAGGCTTCATAAGTAATTATATGGTTGTTATATTTGACTTCTACACAGTGTACAATATCTTGAGGAGAAAACACATCCAAGACTAAAACACTTGTATAGGACTTTACCACTTACCTGACAAACAGCAAAAGAACATGGACTACAATTTGCTGGACACATCTTTAGTGCAAAAGATGAGCTGGCCTCTTCATTTGTCTTTTGGCACTCTTGGTCAGTTATGGGGAATGTTGCAAAGCTCTCCTAACAAAGTGCCAACACTTGAGATTTAGGATGTGACATGCAAGACCTTGGTATGGTTATGCAGGATCATGAGTTTTATCTTGGCTGGGGTTTCCAAGTGATGTTGATTGATCATAGGCCTTCTCAGTCTGGGCTGACCCAGGGTTGAATAACAACAACTAAGCAATAATAAATGATGTCTCTGAAGAAAGGATAATGTTTTATATTTTAACATGTTTCTCAATCTGGTGTAGCTTTTTAGTCTATAAATATGTAGACTTCACACAAGTCTACATATTTATAGCTTGTATGATATAATTGAAAAGACAAATCAAAACGTAAAGTCAAGTTGTTCAGGTAAAAGTATCTTCCCTTTATCATCATGTAGTTGAGCTGGCTTGAGGTAGTCTCCCTCAGTCACAATTCTACATAACGTTTGGTTGGTCAGCAATGCACCATCCAGCACAGGCTGGTCAATTTACTTTTTGTTGGACTGTCAACCTAAGTATATCCATGTCAGCATATCCATAAGAGTGTCATTGACAAGTTCTTGCTTAGCCCCCTAGGAATATCCTGTGAAGCACATATATCTCGCATTTGAAACAGATGCTTATAGGTTTAGATCAATTTAGAAATGTAGTAGAATTTTCACTGCTGAATCTCTATTTAAGTATCCTCTACATCTTGAAATGTTTCTCTATTATTTCAGAATATCAGATGATTTTGGTATAACAGAATTTTTTTACTGCAAGTGCATCATCATCAATATTTATCATTTTTTAAAGACTAAAGGATGATGTTATACAAAGCAGATATAACTCTCTTTATATAAATCTATGGTTAAATTATTATCTGGAATGAATACAGGATAACTTTGCATTTTAATTAAACTTGGTTAAATTTACAAAGGAGTTTACGGCATCTTCAAATATTGACAAAGATCTCAGTTTATGGAAATATAGCAGTGCTCATATTTGTTAGGAAACAATGAAAAATATATCATGATGAGAGAAGAACTATGGAAAATGAATTATGTGAGAACCAGATTAAATGTATAACACCAACTAAAATGATTGATTTTCCTGATGAGATGATGCTGAAAAAGAAAGAAAAAACATCACACTACTGTATTATCTGTAATAAATCATTCTCTCGAAAAGGCAACTTGACTACTCACAAGCGTGTTCATACAGGTGAGAAACCATATAATTGCTATATCTGTCATAAGTCATTTTCTCAAGAAAGTTCCTTAACTACCCACAAACGCATTCATACTGGAGAGAAACCATATCGCTGTGATATTTGTGGTAAATTATTCTCTCATGGAATTACCTTAACTAATCACAAACGTATTCATACAGGGGAAGAACCATATCTGTGTGATATCTGTGGTAAGTCATTCTCTCAAGAAAGTGCCTTAACTACTCACAAACGCATTCATACAGGAGAGAAACCATATCAGTGTGACATATGCGGTAAATCATTCTCTGCTAGAAGTCAGTCTGCCACTCACAAACGTATTCATACAGGTGAAAAACCACATCACTGTGATATCTGTGGTAAATCATACTTTACAAGGAGTCATTTAACTGCTCACCGACGTATTCATACGGGAGAGAAACCATATCACTGTGATATTTGTGGTAAATCATTCTCTGTAGGGACTAAATTAAATAAACACAAATACATTCATACAGGAGAGAAGCCATATCACTGTGATATGTGTGGCAAATCATTCTCTGATGGAGGTAACTTAACCAAACACAAATATATTCATACAGGACAGAAGCCATATCACTGTGATATCTGTGGTAAGTCATTCTTTCAAAGAGTTCACTTAACAACTCACAGACGTAGTCATACAGGGGAGAAGCCATATCATTGCGATATCTGTGGTAAATCATTCTCTGAAAGAAGTTACATTACCACTCATAAACGTATTCATACAGGGGAAAAACCATATCACTGTAATATTTGTGGCAAATCATTTTCTCAGACAAGTGAATTAACAACTCACAACAGACGTATTCATACTGGAGTGGAACACAGCCAAACAAAAAAGCAACCATATCAATGTGATATCTGTGGTAAATTATTCTCTGAACCAAGTTACTTAACCTGTCATAAACATATTCATACTGGAGAGAAACCCTATCACTGTGATATCTGTGGTAAATCATTCTCTGCAAAAAGTTACTTATCTAAACACAGACATATACATACAGGAGAGAAGCCATTTCACTGTGATATCTGTGGTATTTCATTCTCTCAAGCAGGTCACTTAACTACTCACAAACGTATTCACACAGGAGAGAAGCCCTATAACTGTGGTGTGTGTGGTAAATCGTTCTCCCAAACCAGTCATTTAACTATTCACAGACGTATTCACACTGGTGAGAAACCATATCACTGTGATATTTGTGGTAAATCATTCTACCAAAATAGTGATGTAACTAAACACAAACGTATTCACACAGGAGAGAAACCATATCATTGTGATAGTTGTGGTAAATCATTCTCTGAAGGAAGGTTCTTATCTAAACACAAACATATTCATGCACAAAAAAGAAAGCAAGTTATCTCATTGATATCTGGGGTAAGTCAATCTCTGTAACAAATGAATCAACTACTTTTAAATGTATTCTGTAAAGTCATTGGCAAATAAACACAATGTACAGTAAGGCAAACTCATTGGTACTGCTGGGGACAATATAACTTCTCTAGTACTGATGCCATGGAAAAGCAGATGTAAAAAATTATGAAGATGAAGCATTCATACAAGACAGAAAGTATATCAATATGATATCAGCAGTTCAAAGTTTTTCTCAAAGTAGTTTATGCATTCATTGAGGAGTGTAATTGTAACAAATGTGAAAATTCATCCCAGAAAATATAACCATAAAAGTAATCACATATGAAATAATAGTGTGGTAACAATCTTCCAACACTATATTATATATATGTATATGTATAGCCACAATTGTATCTACATTGATCAGATAATTTGATGACTGTGATGTTTTTAATAAAGACATTATTTTAGGAGGACTCATTGTATTCCATCTAACATATTTCCCTAAGGGAGAAAATGTGCTATTATTTGACATGGTGGGTAAAAAGCTGAGAAAGATATTCTTAGGTGTCAAAGATTGTATCAATGTGAAGTTATTATCTTAGAAATACTTATATGAATCATGACAAAAAAAATCATGTTATAATAGAATATATACCTTATATAGATTTTCCTGGGACTTATGTACATTATTTAATGTTTTTGATGTTACATTTAAGGTATGCATATGTGTAACCTATCAAGGAAATGACTTTGTTATAAGATCATATCATCTAATACATTTTTCTTCGTTTATAGTGAGATTATTTTCATTTGTGAATCATCCTCATATTATCCTTTTCAATGTTTTTAATGTCCATTCTGCATGCTAATATGAACTGGACTTGTCTGTCATACATGATATCGCCATATTTTCTCTTAAGTTATTATCTTATCACTTTTTGTAAATATTCTTAAAAACCTAAGCTCTAAATAAAGCTGATCTACTCTGAAATTATTGTATTATTTTATATGTTGAATATCTAACTAAAACTTGTACTGACACAACCATAAACTAAAGAATTCCGAAATTTGATTTATGTCTGATAAAAAGTGCACATTTCTCAAATCCTTTGCTAATATTTAGCTTTGAATTTAAAACGACTGTATTTTCTCTTGATTTAAACTAATGTACCTGGTATTTTATAGTACTTCCCCAAAACAATTTTATATTTTAAAATATTTAATCTCCCACATTCCTGATTGTCTCTACAACATCATGGAATATTTGGCAGAATCTATGTTGGATTCATTTATATCCGCCATCATGAATCATACTATGATTTCTCGCTTCAGCCATTGGTGGTCGAAGCATAATTCAAAGACTGTCCTTCAAAGAAGAATCGTCCTACAACTAAGCTGACATTTTTACATTCTAAACATTGTTTTTTTTTTTTCTGACTTACGTGTCATTTTGCAATGTCCAAACAATCAGTTTTTTTACGATTTGAGGCTGCCATTTTGTGAGGTCCAAACGCTCAGTTTCTTTGATGACTATGAATTGAATGAGAGGTAACAGTAGGATAACACTGAACATTAAATGACGATAATGGTGGTTATTTAAGAAATATGTTGGTTAATGGTAGCTAATTGAGTGGAAGTATTAGGAAAATATATTTCACTAAAACTGATACTGCTAAAATGTGATACATATTGTAATATATAATGGGTTCCTATAAGGTTGTTACCCACCCCTGATTGGAACTCTCCCGTATGACATGTACGCATGCTCAGTGACTTGCTTTAACTTCCGCAGACTAACGACTCACATACTGTACTGACCGGTTAATGTGTCTCCGAAGAAATCACGCAAATACTGCTGTATATGCAGCCACTATAGAGGGAAGAATGTAGACAGCAAAGTTATTTCACTACATAGATATCCTGCAAACGTAGCTATTCGTCGTATTTGGCTTCAGAGATCGA
>NC_068990.1:65243592-65251478 GCF_001194135.2 Octopus bimaculoides | reverse complement strand
GGGGTATATCACCGTATTTAGGGCACAATAGAGCACAAATTGGTGATAACCTCTTCTTCAGGGTAAAAAAAGACACACAGACATCAACGAAGTCACCAGTCAAAAAAAAAAAAAAACCTAATTTTTAGTATACCCTTTAGAATAGTCAGTTCTTATATTAATCATTAAAATCCAGAAATACAACAACACGAGGGATAACGGTAACAACAGATCAATAATTTATTCTAGGTTGGTGTAGAGCCGTTTCGTTCCTAGGTGAACAGGCATGCCGCTAGAATACCAAGGAAGCTTCGACCACATGTCGGTATCGAGTTGAGAGAGCACTGGAAGATATGTAGACTCGGAAGACACCTGGTCCAATAGCAATCACCACAGACATGCTTAAAATGTCTGATGGAATCAGCCTATGTGATTCACTGGCCTTTAGCCAAAATTACATAGGCTAGTCACTCATACAGTCTTGTCTGGGTAGGCAGTACCCCTGAACTAGTGCTGATTCAAACCATGGCAGTGTGTCCAGCATGTAAAGTAGACATAGGCTGTTTATGTAAGTGTGAATATATCATGCTAATCATAATTTTATATATCTTCTTCATATGCTGGCATGGGTTGGATGGATCATCATGATCTGAGTTAGTTGTTTTTCGGGAGGACTATTCTCCTGTAGAGGATCACATCTCTCTCAAACATTTCATTTAGCTTAGTTTCTACAACTGGATATCCAACACCAACCATTTCATAGTATACTGGAACCAACACTAAAGAATATCTCATGTCCTCAATTCCGTATTTTACTGAATATACTGGGTACATTTTGTGGTGCTAGCACTAAAGATGTCATCGTAACAAGGCTAAGAGGACCTCTTGTCCTCACATTTCACTGTACAGGAAGTCCTAAATAGATTTGCAATGGCACCAACACTTGTGGATGACCTTGCACCTTGTAAGATTAGAAAGGCCTCATCATTTTATGATGTGTTTGCTCATTCAGTATTACATAGTTGAGGAGGGGAAGATAAAAGAATCAGGATAATGGGAATGGGGAGCAAGAGTTGAAAGACTGATATATACATCACTTGCTAAACTGGAAGCATAGTATGGTGAAGAGGAGAGGTCCACTTTCATCCTTAGTTACATCAACAACACAGTGCAAAGAGGATGAACAGAATGAGAGAGGGGTGATAAAAATGAGTGATGGATACATAAGCAATGGTGATATGAGTAACAGAGAATGAGCAAATGACATATTAGAGATGAGAGAATATCAAAGAAGCAGAAGATATAGACTTAACAGTACGTATACATAATTACTGGTCATCTTGCTCCTGCCTGTCAGTAGGTGCTAATCACAGAAACTGAGAGAGCAGTACTCATGTTGTACAAGCAATTATCATAATAATCCAATGACATACAGATGTCTCTTTACGGTGACTTCATTTGTCATTTCACCAACTGAAATTTCTTTAGTGGAAGTGTAGTAACATGCGCAGATCTAACCAGTTGAAAACTGACAGGTATAAATCTGCACATAGGCAGCAGGTGTCTTATCCTAATATCACCATTGTATCTTCCTGTCACTGAGCAGCACTATTCATCCAAATCATTGACAATGAGAAAGCACAAAGAGACAGCAATCACCTGCAAAGATAGAGCATTCCCCATGTATAGATACAGGTTATACATACATGCTATGCTGGCCTGTGCCTTGCAAGTGGAAATGGTAGACAAAAAGCAGTACAGTAACCTGCTATATAGGAACATATATACATACCTACAGCTAAACATATATATAAGAAAATTCTTAAATCAAAGATCAAGGAGACCAGACATCCAAAGGGACAACTATGCAAATGCAACATAACTGTAGAGGATATAGTTTTATTTTACATATTTCATGTATTAGCAAAGAAACTGTGCTTTCACTATCTGAAACAAAATATTTTGAATCTGTAAGACAGTTGAATTATTTCTGAATATTCTTTCAATGTTTACAATGAAATTGACTGGTTTCTCCATGATACGTGATATCAAAGAATTATAAGTAAGAATGACAGAAGAATAATTCAATATTAAAAAGGCTTTATTTCAATTTCAGCTTATTAAGAATATTCACAGTGACGAGGTTCTGAGTTCAAGAATCTAGATTTCATAGTTAACAAGACAGATATTCTGTGTGATGGGTGTTCAGAATATATCTGCATAAAGAATGAACATTAAAACATTGATGATGATAATTTACAAATTATATAATAAAGTTTATATTCATATTAAATTTAACTTTACATTGATACTTACAAATCAACTTCAGCTCAACCACCAAATCTTGAAGGAATCATAAAGAAAATGAAAAAATTTTATAAATCTAAACCACCATCAAAGTGATTCTTTTAATGGTATAAATATATATGAAAAGACTAAACCAGTATAAAAAAATCCAGAATATTTATAAGATAATCTGCACATAGTTTGTAACAGTATGACAAAACATATTCTTTCAGAGTTTAGAGGACTGTACTCAAAAAGACCCATCCACCACAACAGAATTGAGATCCTAAAACCAAGGTGTCACATAAAAAGCAACGATGTGGGTGCTGGTGTCATATAAAAAGCCCTGGTGCTGGTGCCATGTAAAAAGCACCCAGTAAACTCTGTGAAATGGTAGGCATTAGTATGGGCATCAAGCTGTAGGAACCAAGACAAAACAAACTATGGAACCTGGTGTGGCCCCTGGCCTTGCCAGATCCTGTCAAGCTGTCCAACCCCTGCCAGTATGGGAAAGGATGTTAAATGTTGATGATGATTTCTAACATAATTGTGTAGTGATGTTATTATTAGTATACAAGAATACAGTTCTCAACGATTTAACCACAATGCTGAATTAATATCTTTTCTATCACCTGGGAAAAATACATTAATGGAATTTACAAGTAGTTTGAATGAATGTTTTATTTAAAATATTACATTGACAAGTTATTTCACCACTATAGACGTAACAATGATTATACACAATATAGTTTTACAATGTTGTCTTCTTTCTTGCGTGAATACATCATCATTTAATGTCTACTTTTCCATGTGTTGGACAGAATTTGTTGAGGTAGATTTTCTATGGCCAGATTCCCTTCCTGTCACCAACTTTTACAAATTTCTAAGTAAGGTAATATTTCCCTATGGTTGGACATATTTTCATGGAGGATTGCAAGCAAAAGACAGTGTTTGTATTATGATGACACTCATTTACAACAATTATACCATGTTGAGATCAGGCAGTTCTGCTGATATCAGGCTGTCTATATTGTTTGAATTGATTTTTGAGGACAACTATAAGAGAATATGGGCGTGTGGAAGACCTCTTTTTTGCCACTCGACAGTATACATGTCGCATTTAACACTCCCGAATATCTGTCCTCTCTTGATCAAATCTATGAGTTTCTGTAGCTTCAACCGAAAAACTCATGCAAGAAGATCATGCCTATCAGTGGGCTTCTGACCATTTAATAGTTCAATTTCAATCCACTAGGGGTTGCAAGTAAAGGTTATGAATAAATCAGGGCGACCAGAATGACGTACAAACATCATGGCATCTTGCATTCTCTCATGCATATACCGTGGACCCCCCGGTAAATGTAGATGGTAAAATGCAGACCTGTCCAATATCTTCAGGCGCGACGTCATTGATTATGCCATCCCGAAGGTGGATATAATTCTCTGACCTTAGCTTTTTTTGATTATGGCAAATGAAACGCAACCTTTCAGACTCCATCTTGGCATAGATATCTACAACAAACTGATGGAACATCCATGAGATGTTCTATGTTATAGATTCCATGCTCTAAAGTGATACATATTTTGCTGGTTCTACTTTCTTTCTAATATACACCTATCCACTCAATGAACCACTTATAGTCATTCATTATTAGGTAGCTACAACACCATTTTAGTTTTAGTCGCAGTTCAAGTTGGAGTTTTAAAGGTAAACCAATTGGAACACTTACTATAAATGCCTACTACATTGTCATTAGATGTACACACACACACACATGATGGGTTTCTTTCAGTTTCTGTCTACTAAATTCATTCATAAGGCTTTAATTGGCTCAGGAGTCATGCAGTGGGACTGAATCCACAACAAAGTGATTGGGAAGTAATCTTCTTAACTACACAGCCAGATTAATATTACTTTTTAATCTAAATTACATTTATTTCACCATATTAGATATGAAGTACATTATAAACCTTTAACAAAGTTTATGTTTCAATGCAAAAAACACAGTCTTCCAAATATATTTACATTTCTATTATTCATTTATAGTAAAGTTTTAGATTGACATAAAAATGTACATTTTAAGTGAAATTTTAAATGTACAACCCCAGCTGAATTTACGCATGAATTAAAAAGTTTTGCAAGAATACAAAATTCTTCTCTTTTTTTTTTTTTTTTGTAATTTAACTGACACAGATACAGTCACTCTTCTGAATACATACATGTTTAGTTAGGTGACTTTTATGGGAAAATGATCTATTACAGATATCACATTGATATGGTTTTTCTCCTGTATGAATACGCTTGTGTATAGTTAAAGTGTTTCCATGTGTGAATGATTTATCACAAAAATGACAGTGATATGGTTTCTCTCCTGTATGAATACGTTTGTGAGTATTTAAGTGGCCTTTTTCAGAGAATGATGTACCACAGATATCACAGTGATATGGTTTCTCCCCAGTATGAATACGTTTGTGTGTATTCAAATTAATACTTCTAGAGAATGATTTACCACAGATATCACAGTGATATGGCTTCTCTCCTGTATGAATACGCTTATGAGTAGTTAAGTGACTTAATTCAGAGAATGATTTACCACAGGTATCACAGTGATGCGGTTTCTCTCCTGTATGACTACGTTTGTGAGACGTTAAGTGGCCTATTTCAGAGAATGATTTACCACAGATATTACAGTGATATGGCTTCTCTCCTGTATGAATACGTTTGTGCTTATTTAAGTTACATCCTTTAGAGAATGATTTACCACAGATATCACAGTGATATGGCTTCTCCCCTGTATGAATTCGTTTGTGAGTAGTTAAATCACCAGAACGAGAGAATGATTTATCACAAATGTCACAAGTATATGGTTTCTCTCCTGTATGAATACGTATGTGATTAGTTAAGTGATCATTTTGAGAAAAAGATTTACCACAGATATCACAGTGATATGGCTTCTCTCCTGTATGAATGCGCTTGTGAGTAGTTAAGTGACCAGTCTGAGAGAATAATTTGCTACAAATATCACAGTGATATGGTTTCTCTCCTGTATGAGTACGTTTGTGTTTAATTAAGTGACAATTTTCAGAGAATGATTTACCACAGATATCACACTGATATGACTTCTCTCTTGTATGAATGCGCTTGTGAGTAGTTAAGGTAATACCATGAGAGAATGCTTTATCACAGTTATATGGTTTCTCTCCTGTATGAATACGTTTGTGATTAGTTAAATGATTCACTTGAGAGAATGATTTACCACAGATATCACACTGATACGGTTTTTCTCCGGTATGAATACGCTTGTGAATAGTGAGATTACCTTTTTCAAAGAATGATACACCACAGATATCACAATGATATGATTTCTTTCCTGTATGAATGTATTTGTGTCTAGTTAAGTTCTTTATTTGAGAGAATGGCTTGTTACAAATATCACAGTGGTATGAAATTTTTCCTTCCTTTTTCATTATATCATCAGGAAAATTAATTGCTTTAGACTGTGTTTTATATTTAATCTTGTTCTTTTATCTTTTTAATCTTATTTTCTTCTCTCAAAAGCTACAATAAGTCACAAAATACTGTTTTTCTACTTTTCTTTCTTATCAAATATTTTTGCTATTATATTTCCATCACCTGTGATACCTGTGAATATCTGAAGAAGCTGCAAACTCTTTTGCAATTTTGAAGTTTAATTAGAATGCAAAATCATCCTGTACAGATTTCAAATAGCAAATAAAATATTGATAACAATCACAGCTCAGAGGAAATAATTCACAGTAATTCCTCCACAGATTTATATTCAAAGTCCACGAGATATTCTGAAATAAAAGAAAAACTCTATAAGATAAGCAAGTTATATAAAAAGTCAAGATTCAATAGTGCAAATTTTACTACATTTCTATATAAATAAAGATAGCAATAATTACATCTCAAAGACTGGTCTTTTACTTCAGGATCAAAAAATACTCCAGCTCTCATGAACTAATGACCTTCTACAAGGCTCCAGTAAGAGCCACAGTGGAGTACTGCACCCATATTTGGGACAGTAATACAGCAGCTAAATACAACAGCAATGTCTGACTGGAAGATGGGCGTAGAGTTACTCACAAACACACTCCTTCCTCTGAGCCACAAACAAGCTGTCTCTTCTCTGCTTTTCTACTATTTAAGTTACATGGAACTGGCTGATCTTATACAACCTCCACTCACGCGTCTCTCAACTTTCATCACCCAAACATATCCAGTCCACAAGATTGAAAGAGCCAATGAACAGTGGGAGATTCAGAGAAGTATCACATTGCTGGCTGGGGGTTGGTACAATATAGAGTTGGTAAATGAAAATATATTTCATTGTCTGCGTCAATAATAACTGAAGCAAAAACTGAACAAATAACTTTTGAGATATTGGAAGTCATGAAGTGGTATAGTAGGATCAGAGAGCTTGGTAAAATGAAATGACTGACAGTAATTAAATTTTAACAATGAAATTTATTTATTATTACATTCATTACAGTTAACAAATATCACCATCATTTAATGCTCGTTTTCCATGCTGGCATGGAAATTACCAATGTGGTAATTTGACAAACTAGGAAAATACTTCTAAATGTAGCAAGTGAAGAAGACATATTATCAATACTCTCACAAGAGCTATTGATGAAATTTGTTATAAGTGCTCAGGATAAGATTACGAGAGTATGTGAGAGATGTCATGGATATAAACAAAATACAGATGCCCACACAATCACACACACTTGCACCATCCCTGAAACTACAAACATTGAAAATGAAATTTGAAAGACTTGTAGTTGAACTAGAAGACCCAGACATGAACTAAAAAAAATTACTAAAAAAAAAATAACAAAAAAACATGTCAATGTAAAGAATAGAAAAAAGGTGGGAATACATTTTACTTGTATTCTTACACTTGTTTCAGTCATTTGACTGCGACCATGCTGGAGCACTGCCTTGATGGGTTTTGTTTTGAGTTGAACAAATCAGCCCTTGGGTATATTTCTTAAACCTAGTACTTATTCCATTAGATTCCTTTGCCGAACCGTTAAGTTATAGGGACATAAACACACCAACACCAGTTGTTAAGCAGTAATGGGAGAACAAACACAGATATAAAGACAAACACACATAAATATATACATATATACTAGACAGAGTGTAAGTACCTTGAGAGAAAAGTTGAACCTAAGAAGCATCAGTTGTGGTGTGCAAGAGAAACGATTGTGCTGGTATGGTCACATGGCGAGAATGGATGAAGATAGCTGTGTGAAAAAGTGCCAAACCCTAGCAGTTGAGGGAAACCTGTGGAAGAGGTAGGCCCAAGAAGACCCGGGATGAGGTGGTGAGGCACGACCTTCAAACATTGGGCCTCACCGAGGTGATGACTTCCGACCGAGACCTTTGGAAATATGCTGTGCGTGAGAAGACCCAGCAAGCCAAGTGAGACCTAAATCCAAGGCCTCTGCCAGGAGTGTAACCAGCCCACTTATGCGTACCTTTCCTTCATTGGACACTAAACTCCGCTTGCGAAGACCTGTTGAGGCAAGTGAAATGGAAATCGAACTAAACTCGACGACTGGCACCCATGCCAACATCGTCTCCTTCA
>NC_068990.1:65232981-65243467 GCF_001194135.2 Octopus bimaculoides | reverse complement strand
CAGGTGGCACGGAAAATACACCATTTTGAGCGTGGCCATTGCCAGGACCGCCTGACTGGCCTTCGTGCCGGTGGCACATAAAAGCACCCACTACACTCTCGGAGTGGTTGGCATTAGGAAGGGCATCCAGCTGTAGAAACTCTGCCAAATCAGATTGGAGCCTGATGTAGCCTTCTGGTTCACCAGTCCTCAGTCAAATCGTCCAATCCATGCTAGCATGGAAAGTGGATGTTAAACGATGATGATGATGATGATATACAGGGTGCGATGGGAAAATTGTCGCCATTTTATATTTTTTATTTTGGACTTGCACATTGTTTGTTTTTGATTTTGTTGCCTACAGTGTAGTAGGGTCAGTTGGGTACCATCTATGAGTAAAACACCATGCTGCAATTCACTCTGCCAGAAATTTGGAAACGACATGCTGTACTGCTTGGCATTTGCACTGGAAGCTCCAATACAAACATTTCTAAGTGTTTGGGTGTCAATCTGAGGACAGTGCAGAGAATTCGGAAAATTTCTGAAGAGTCTAATGGTGATTACAAAGGCACAGCAGCTCAGAAAATTTACTCTGATCGTTCTGATAAGAAAAGAACTCCTGAATTTGTTGGTGAGATCCAGGCCATAATTGACAACAATCCTTCCAAATCAATCAGTTCCATTGCCCAGGACATGGGAGTGCCTAAGTTTCTTATCAGACAGGTAGTGTATGAATACATTCGGCATTCCTCATACAAGTTGAAAAAGGGCCAATTTTTATCTCAAGCTATCAAGAACAAGAGGAAAGACCGTGCTACGAAGCTTTTGAACAAACTCAAGCATCCCCTCCAACTAAACATACTTTGGTTTTTCTCAGACGAGAAAAATTTCTGCTAGAATCAGATTGTGAACACACAGAACAACTGTTGGCTTACCATTTCCTCAGAACATGTACCAAGAGTGATAAAAATCAAACATCCAGTCAACATCATGATGTTAGGAGTGATCACTAGTGATGGTGACATTATGTCTCCATTCATCTTCACACACGACCTCAGACTCAACACGGAGGCCTACATCAAGTGCCTGGAGGAGGTAGCGCTGCCCTGGTTCAAGAAGGTGGCTACTGGAAGACTCTATGTCTGGCAACAGGACTCTGCACCATGTCACACAAGCAGGAGAACCCAGTCATGGCTGTCAGACAATTTCTATGACCACATCACACTTAACATTTGGCCACCTAACTCTCCAGACTGCAACCCCCTTGATTATTATGTGTGGGGCGCAGTTGAGCGAGAGACCAACAAAACTCCTTGTAACATCAAAGACGAACTGAAGGCAAGAATTATGGCAGTATTCATCAACTTCGAAAAGGAGACTGTCCAGAAGAGTTGCAGGAGGAACTAGTTTTTAAACATCGAATTGTAATGGAGGTCCATCAGAATAAAATAGTAATCAATGGGGTCCATAGATAAAATATGGGTGAGAACCCCTGTTATAGAGTATTAAGAAGTCAAGTTATGAGCTTCGACGTGTACAAATTACAGAACAGATAGACATTTCAGTTCAGTAGATTAAAATCAGGATGTGGAAATATATTTTTCCACGTCTATATAATTACATCATATTTGAAGTAAAAAATAATTAAACGAGTTTCAACGTGAGTAAATATCCACTCAACATTGACGTTTGGCGTCGGGGTCAGGAATACTGAAAGGGAAGTTTTTGATTTCATCAGCCTCCCACTCAACTGAAGTATCTAATGATGCTCGCCTCGCATCGCCTGCAGTAATGTCTCAAAAGCTTTTAGAAGAGAATAACCATGAAATATAAATAAGAGAATGCTTATTCCTCAATCCTGATAACCACAAGTTTGAACACAGTCTTAAGCCTATTAGCATGCATGATACATTAACGGAGAATCTTAATCTATTTATTGATTTCCTTTTTCGCTATTTTCTTACTGCTCTATTATTTACGCACATTAGCATAGACTTGAAGTAAATATAATACAACATACCGTTATCAGATGTAAATAGTACATCAGTGTGTGGTACCTTTTCAACAAACTACCAAAGAAATGACCCCGTTATTAAATTGACCTTTTAAAGATCTTTGTCAACTTTATACATCAACGTTGTTGTTGCTTACCACATCTTTGGCCATAGATTCGTATCTGGTCATGTGAAACTGTCTTTATATCTTTAGCCGTTGTTTCGCTACAAAAACTATGTATGTGTGTGTGTAACGGAACAAAAGTATAAACTTGCTCAAAAATTTGGTTGTGGTAGTAATGTATCTATGTATATATGCATGCATGCATGGATGCATGCATGCATGTATGTGATTGTTCAGTTTTATTTCAAGATTTCTTGCCAATAAAATGTCGGTTTCTAACCTAGATCCAAGGCTCCTTTATTGCAATTTCAACATCAACAAAGTATTTTTGTTTGTGTGTATGTATATGTGCAGATTTCTATGTTTTGCTTTATGCATGTATTGTTATGCTTATAGTTGCATATCTAGACATGCTCATATATATATTTAAATGATAAACTTCTGGAAAGTTTTACAAATTTTTACAGTTCCAGTGATGGAGTGGATCTGTAGTCTTCAAATTAGTTTTCTCCTTTCAGATTTTCAGAAGCTTAATTTCTCAAGAATGATATTTAGGCAGTGTGTTACATATCCCAGAGCCCCAATAATTACTGGTATAAACCTGAACTTGTAATCTGGATAGAATAACTGCAGATTTCTCAATAGTTCAGCATAGGTATTCTCTTTTCCACTGATCTTCAGTTTATGTTAACATCTGCTGGGCAGCTGATTTCCACAACTGCACACAGTTTCTCTTCTCTATCCCAAATCATTATATCAGGCCTGTTGTGCTTGTCTTCACTGGGACATTCCACCAGTACTCCTTTTTATTACGAGTGACTATGGCTTCTTCCATACTGTGGGTTCTTTTTTCTTTGTCCTCGGAGTTATCCTTCTGACGGACTTCATTATAGAATGTCCTAGCTACAGTATCATGTCTCATAATAATAGCGTGATGATAATTTCAAACTATGTATGTGATTGTTCAGTATGTATGTGTGTGTGTGTGTGTATACAAATGTGTGTTTGTGTGTGTTATGAAAACTGCGGCTAAGACATTAAAATCAACTCTACTTTTGCTGTATAACAAGATACGAAAATATGGCTAATGATGTAAGAAAGATGCTGAGAGCTACACTAATGACGAAGTGGAAGGAAGTTGATAAAATCCTTTCAAACTTCAATTTAATAACGAGATCATTATTTTGATAGCTTGTTGAAAAGGTACAACACTGATTTACTGTTTACAGTTGATAATAGTAAGTTGACATAAATTTACTTTAAATCTGCAATGGTACGTGTAGATAATAGGACTGTAAAAAAAAACAACAAAAAATAAATAAAGGCAATCTGTATATAAATAATCAAAACAGAGGAATGTACACTCAATTATATATCATGCTAAGAACACTGGTTGCCACCACAAAGAAAGAAAAAAAACAAGGCATAACCGCGATAAAAGCGAAGTTGATTCGCTGGTGCAGCCAAGTGCCCTCCTGAGCGTTATCAGATACTTTGGTGAGTTGGGACACTTATGAGGCCAGAAACTTCCCTATTCGCGGTCCAGCTCCTCCTAATGTTTCAAAAGCTACAAGTAAAAAAATGTAATTTTCCGACAGATTCCACTATTTCTGTTTCTTATTTCGTTCTGCTACGAAAACAGTGATTCCTTACCTTCACCACAGCATTAATAATGAATGACAGAGCAAATGAGTAGCTAACTGTGGCGTGGGCTTCGAGTCCAAAGACAAAGGTGAGTCCAGCGAGTCTCTTCCTATCATCTCTGGACAATCCCACTTGTTCCAGAGTTTAGGGTATCTACTCTGGCTAGAGCTCGTTTAATGATCTTCAACTTGAAAGATGCAGTAAAAATGAAAATATAGTATTAGCAAAACATATTTCCTCGACTTGACTTACATGTGCATGATAACGCTCTGTAAGTGAAATGTCGATCTGCTATTTTTGAAAATTCAAAGTCGACTATTATATGTGATATAAAACAAACGACAGACTTGGGTATTAATGGTAATTCAAAGTCTACTCACCACCACATTGTCTGAAATCGGTGATTAAACTGGCAAATCTTGTTATTTACCTTATTATTTAAACAATACCAAATCAACAAGCTAATTCTAACATTCGTAATAATATGTATTCATGCATGTAATTTTGTTTTAGTTCTTTAATTTTAGAAATATTCCTTGCGTGAAAGAAATGCCTTGTGAACATTTGTCTTTCAGAGTTCATTTTCCGCCGAAGTAAATTTTGCCTTTCAACCCTCTTAGGTCGATGAAGCAAAATACTAATCTAATACTGGTGTCGATGGTATCAAAACTGCTTGTTCTTGTGCCTAAATTAGAAACAATTATAGTATACAAATGTATGAAAGAGCTGCTTATGATAAGAGAACCAAGTTTTGGATAACATCTTTTCTTTTACTAGCACTTTTCCAGCTCCCCGCTGCCACTACATTTTTAAACATACACGTAATATTGGGTCACATTAATTTAGCTCCGACTGCTAGTTTCACCTGTAGAAGCGACACAATTTGACACATTACCGCTTGACCTTAGTTGTAGGGGCTGCAGCAAAACTCATGTACGTAATTTTCATCCCTCATATAATAGCCGCCCACCCCTCTCCACGTAGCAAACCTTAGATTCATATTCATTCATATTTATCGTTATATTCCGAGTTATAGTAGTATTTTTTTACACCTGTTAGACTGTTTTTGTTTTTTTTTTGTTATTCTTTCCCGTATTTTCAATATGTTCCCACTCAAATATTGATTTCTGTTTACATGACTTTACGCATGTCTGTTTATATTCGTGGGTAAGTTTAGGAGATTAACAGATGACAGAATTAACTGTGTTTAAACATATATACGCACAATGTCATTTGATGATCATCATCATCATTGTCATCATAAAGTAAGCTGACTTTTTCATTGTTTTATTTTTTTTCATTGATTTTTATCTTTGTACCAAATATTCTGAAAATACTGTCTCATAGTCTCATAACTTGAGTTGATTTCTAAAATTGCAATGACATGATAAAAGTTCATTTCCTCAATTTTTCTTTTCACTTCATCAAATTTACCACTCATAAAAGTGTTTACATTACTGAACAAAATTTTTAAATAATTAGCATTACTAATATTTTTTACTTAATCTGTTTTAGAGTTTGACTCATGCTGAAAAGTGCTGTTGAAAAAAATTATAATGAATAATATCAGAAACCTCTGGTATTATTATCATGCATATAATAGTAATTTACATATTATTGTAATGATATGTAAATTATTATCATATACATGATGATAATATAATGAAAATGTTATTTAACAAGTAAATCTGTTATTTGCCAAACCATGACACATCTAACCATTTCATCTTCCCTCTCCTCCATCCGCCTGTGTTTCAGAAGTGTTCTCTCATGTTCACTTTGTTACTAAGAATTTGTGTTTTTAGTTGGATTGAGGAATTTTGAGAAGTTGTTCAGAATATGCGCATTGACCTCAGATTTTAGCATCCTGGACAATCACCTAGTTTGCCTAATAAATAGTACAGGCCTTGTTCCCCACACATCTCTGTTGACCTTCTGTTTGCTTGTAGCAACTCCACATTTACCTCAACTCTCCTCTTCACTGTCAGTATGTTGCATTTCCAAATATTTTCAGAAAAATTTCCAGAATCCATGATTCTCTGAGGAACCTGTTATTTTGTTACTTGACCTGCAAGAAATAGCAACTAGATTTCTCTCAAATTACACATTGCTTTCTTAAAATAGTATGATCATAGCTGGTATGCTTTATCTCACAGGCTTGCTCATTCAGGGTTGGACAAGAGTAAGAAACTCAATAATGTTTCTAGAGAGAAAACAATGTTATTATCTACTATTCTGTAGTTTTAACGTTTATAATCTGAAGGTGTAGATGTCGATTGTAAATATATAGATTTTATGCAAGGTTTGCATGTATTTATGATGTATTTTTTTTATATAACAGATTAAAACTTAAAGTTTAATTGTTCAAAGAAAAGTTTATATCTAATTTTCCAATATAGAACTGTTGTAAAATCTCTATTGTCGAATCTCCACAATTTAAGTACCTGCTTAATCTTATACTGTTTCTCTATTATTTCAGGATATTAGATGGCATTTGGTATTGAAGAATTTTTCCATCAGATGCTTCAAGAATATTAACATCTTTTAAAGACTGAAGGATGATGTCATACAGAATAGATATAACCCTGTTTATATAAATCTGTGACTGAGTTACTGTTTAGAAGATGTACGAGATAAAAATTTGGACTTATTTACTAAGGAGTTCACAGCAGCTTCAGATGTTGACAAAGATCTCAACTGATAGAAATATAGCAGTAGACATATCTGTTAGGAATACAAGATAAAAGAAAAGAGGAAAATATGCTGTCGTGGAAGAAGAAAAATTATGGAAAATGAATTATGTGAGAATCAGGTTAAATGTATAACGCAAACCAAACAAATTGATTTTCCTGATAACATGATGCTACAAGAGATAAGGAAATCTTTATACCTCTGTGATATCTGTAATAAACCATTCTCTCAAAAAGGTCACCTCACTACTCACAAACGTATTCACACAGGAGAGAAACCATATCATTGTGATATCTGTGGTAAATCATTTTCTCAAAGAAGTCCTTTAACAACTCACAAACGTATTCATACTGGAGAAAAACCATATCACTGTGATATCTGTGGTTACTCATTCTCCACAAAAAGTCACTTAAATACTCACAAACGTATTCATACAGGAGAAACTCCATATCATTGTGATATCTGTGGTAAATCATTCTCTGAAGGAGGTAAATTAAATAAACATAAATTCATTCATACTGGAGAGAAACCCTATCACTGTGATACATGTGGTAAATCATTCTCTACAAGAAGTCATTTAATTACTCATAAGCGCATTCATACAGGAGAAACTCCATATCACTGTGACATTTGTGGTAAATCATTCTCCGTAGGAGGCAATTTAACTAAACACAAGTACATTCATATAGGAGAGAAGCCATATCACTGTGATATCTGTGGTAAGTCCTTCTTTCAAAGAGTTCATGTTACTTCTCACAAACGTACTCATACAGGTGAGAAGCCACATCACTGTGATATCTGTGGTAAATCATTCCCTGAAAAATGTCATTTAACTACTCACAAACGTATTCATACAGGGGAAAAACCATATCACTGTGATATCTGTGGTAAATCATTCTCTCAATCAAGTTACATAACTATACACAACAGACGTATTCATACAGAAGAAAAACACAAAAATACAAGTGAAAAACCATACCATTGTGATATCTGTGGTAAATCATTTGCTGAAACAAGCTACTTAACCTCTCACAAGCGCATTCATACTGGTGAGAAACCCTATCACTGTGATATCTGTGGTAAATCATTCTCTGGAAGAAGTAACTTATCTAAACACAGACATATACATACAGGAGAGAAGCCATATCACTGTGATATATGTGGTATTTCATTTTCTCAAGCAGGTCACTTAACTACTCACAAGCACATTCACACAGGAGAGAAGCCCTATCACTGTGATGTGTGTGGTAAATCGTTCTCCCAAACCAGTCATTTAACTATTCACAAACGTATTCACACTGGTGAGAAACCATATCACTGTGATATTTGTGGTAAATCTTTCTACCAAAATAGTGATGTAACTAAACACAAACGTATTCACACAGGAGAGAAGCCATACCATTGTGATAGTTGTGGTAAATCATTCTCTGAAGGAAGGTTCTTATCTAAACACAAACATATTCATAGAGGAGAAAAACCAAAACAAAACAATATTTATTCAATTATTCAGTAGTAACTTGTTTAACTGCTAAAATATTCATACAGAAGAGAAACCACATCACTAGTATCTCTGACAAATCATTCCCTGAAAAAGTTGCATAACTTCACATACGCACTCATAAAGGGGGAAAAAAACCCATATCATTGTGATATCTTTCATTGATAATTCTCTCAATCAAGTTACATAACTATACATAACAGACATAGTCATACACAAAATTATAAGTGAAAAACCATATCCTGTGGTATATTGTTCTCTCAAGCCAGCCATTTAATCATTTGCAAATGTATTCATGCAGGAGAGAGACAGTATCTGTAGTAAATCATTTAATCAAATTAGTAATGTAACTAAGCACAAATTTATTCAAAGCGGAGAGAAACCATATTGTGATGGTGACAATAAATCTTTATCTGAAAGAAGGTTAACTACTCACAACCATTCTGTTCACTCAATAGTTACTTGATTGACTGCTAACATACTTATACAGATAAGAAACCATGTTACTGTAATATTTTGTATATCATTCTTTGCAACAAATCATTCAACTACGCAAGTGCTTTCACACAAGAGACAAAACGTAATCCAGTAATATCTGTGGTAATTATTTTTCTCAATCAAGTAACATAGAGTTTATGAAAAAAATGTATTTTATATAACCATAAATATATTCACAGAAAAAGAAAATACAACAGTGTGATAACTTCCAAACAGTGTAGTTTATATAACCACAGTTATATCTACATTGGTGATAGTTTTAATAAAATCATTCAGGATTCTCAAAATGATCTTGTAATTTCCACATTGACTTTACAGCAAGAGCCTTAAGCCAGTAAAGTTGAAAGATCACTTTCTAACTTGTTTCATTTAGGATGTTTGAACTTTTTCAATGAATTTTAGACAGTAATGATAATAATAAAGTTGCTAAACACTTCTTTTTACATAAAACATTATACTAAAATAATGTCAGTGTTTATTATATATGAGATGTATTCTTTTCTTGAATTTTCTTACCCATACTTATAGGTCCACATTATACACAAGTGAATATTAAACATCACGAATAAGTATGGTGTTTTCTTCAAGGAGAAAAGATGCTCTTATTTAACATTGTAAATGGCTGAGAAATATATTCTCATATAAGAGGGATAACACCATTGTACTGTTATTATGCTACAAACATAGAAAAAACATTATAAAATATATTTCATCAGACCATCATCATTATTTGATATGTGCATTCCATGCTGGTTGAACAATCCAACAGAGAATTGCATTGAGCTCCAGTGTTTTCTTTGGTATGGTTTCTATGGCTGGCTGACCATCCTGACACCAACCACTTAACAGAGTGTACTGAGTGCTTTTTACATGGCGGCATCACTAGTGAGGTCATTAAGTAACTCCCAAGAAAACTGAGTTTGGGTGCTGTAGTGACATGGTTTTGTGCCAGATATTTAGAGGTTGAAGTATGAAATAGGAACAGGACCAATAAAGAAGATACATCACAACCTCAGCTGAAAAGGGATAAAAGATAGTGGAGATGAGGTATCAGCATGTACTCTCAAGATACAAGAAGGTGGATACAGGGAGAACAGGTGGAATTGAGGATGGATGTGTAGGTTCATGAAAGTGTGAAAGGAGAGTGACAGATAGTTAGAGATGGAGATAGAGGTGAATGGTGAACAAAAGTGGAAATGTGGTCAATGGTGAAGGAAAATAAAAGTGGGTTGGGGAAGAGGAGATAAGTGACAGTATATAAAGGGTTGGGGAAATAGCAACTGTATAAAAGTGTAAATTGATGAGAAATATGGAGATGATGTAAAGTCTAGTGGGAAGAGAAAGGGATGCATAGTGACAGAAATAGTGGTTAGAAAATATTTCTCCAGCATTCGATATTTTACCCTCGTTCTGGTCTAACAACCCTCCATGTTTGTTTACGTTCAGTTTCCTTGTATGTCTCCATTGTCCTGTTTTTGTTCCCAACTTTGACCCTCCATAAATCCAAAATTTTATTTTGGTAATTATGGGAGCAACTGTCTTTGAAGATTCATATTGTTGTTGACTGCTAGAAATGAGGAGTAGATAGACAGCCGACAACTGATGAAGTGTCGTTCTTTGTGTTACTTGTCCTGTTTCCCATTTTTTCTCTCGTTGTTTGCATATTTAACTCATTTGTTTTCATATTTCATGTTGTTTACTTTTGGTAACATCCTATATCCACATATGCATATATATATATGTGAAAAAGTGCCACACCCTAACAGTTGAGGGAACCCGTGGAAGAGGTAGGCCCAGGAAGACCTGGGCTGAGGTGGTGAGGCAAGACCTTCGTACATTGGGCCTCATCGAGGCGATGACTACTGACCGAGACCTTTGGAAATGTGCTGTGCGTGAGAAGACTCGGCAAGCCAAGTAAGATCGTTGCCAGTGCCCCTGGACTGGTTCTTGTGCGGGTGCACATGAGATGCACCATTTTGAGCGTGGCCGTTGCCAGTACCGCCTGACTGGCTCCCGTAGGATTTTCGAGCGAGATCGTTGCCAGTGCCCCTGGACTGG
>NC_068990.1:65227498-65232889 GCF_001194135.2 Octopus bimaculoides | reverse complement strand
AAAGACACCATTTCGAGCGTGGCCGTTTTCGTGCGGGTGACACGTAAAAGCACCCACTACACTCTCTGAGTGGTTGGCGTTAGGAAGGGCATCCAGCTGTAGAAACTCTGCCAAATTAGACTGGAGCCTGGTGTTGCCATCCGGTTTCACCAGTCCTCAGTCAAATCGTCCAACCCATGCTAGCATGGAAAGCGGACGTTAAACGATGATGATGATGATGATATATATATATATATATATATAATATACAAGGTGCATTCCAGAGGCTTCAGCAGAAACAATGAATGACAATCAGTTTAGAGAAATAAGCAACATTTATCATCCATTGATAAATGTAAGTGTTCATAGTTGTATCAGTACAAGTTTTGGGTAGATGTTCTATATTTAAGATGATAGAAGAATATCAGGAGTAAATAGACTTTATTTAAATTTTCAGGTTTTCAAGAATATTCAGGAGTAATAAGGTCAGAATTTAGGAATATGATTTTCACAGTTAAAACAATAAAAGAATAAGATAAATGAAGATATCTTGAAGACAGACTTGTGCAAGTTACAGCAGTAAAATATTGATGAGGGTGATTCACAATTTATATCTTGTTTACAATTACATTTAGTTTGATGTTATATTGACATTTGGAAATTAACATCCAGTTTTGCCATGACATTAAGAAGGAATCATGATATAAATAAATAAAGGGTAGAATTACAAAAATCTGAGCCATCAATAAATCATTACACTCATGAGATACATACATGAAATTTAAACCTGAATATACAAAGATACATGAAAGAATGTAAAAGATATTGTACATATATCCCATTATGATATAAAAGAATATTTTCCTTTATGGTTTGTACATTTGTTTGTGCATGGCTCAATGGTTAGAGCATCGAGTTTAGGATCTTGACGATGAGTAGCGACATCACTGATGCCAAGCTGTATCAACCTTTGCTTTTCCCTTTGATAACATCAGTGGCACAAAGAGAGGAGGCTGATATGCATGGACAACTGCTGGTTTTCCATAAGCAACCTTGCTTGGACTTGTCTTGAAAGGGGAACTTTCTAGGTGCAATCCCATGGTCATTCATAACCGAAGGGGGTCTTTACCATTTTTAATAATATGGTTTATGAGAATACATTTCTGACTTGTTTGCCCACAATGTTTAATAAATATGGTATTCCACAGTTTGGTACATTTTGAATCTGCAGCCATTAGAGCTGTATTGATAGTAAGTGTCAAACTATATACTGCAGTGATTTGGTGATACAATCCTGCTCTTTTTCTGATACTTAAATTAGAATATTCACAAGATTTTTTTCTTAATCCTTCAAGATGTCATCCAAGAGACCAAGCATTGTAAAATGGTGGTACTAATAAAGTGTAAACACAAATCATTATCCATGCTTAAAAAGGTAGAGTTTTCGAGGGAATTAACAAAATGAACATCTGTAAAGACTTTGTGTTGAGTACTAGGGGAATGAATTATGTTTGATTTAAAGAAACAAAAAGGAACAAATTTTTAAATTGTTTTGTTGAAAATGGTAGTAAGAAAAGTTTAGTGTCAGAACGCATTGAAAGATAGAAAAATATCACAGAGCTTTAAAGTTTGATAATTTTTATCCAATCAGAAAATGGGATTTGGAAGCTGGCATTTTGTGTGTGATAACATTTCGACAATACATTTAATGACAAGTTTTATTAAAATTTAATGAATAAAGTCATCTAAAATGTTGGAACAGGTGTGAATTTTTTTCTTTTTTGTGAAAAATTACTAAAAAAAAAAGCTGAACATTACATTGCAAAAAACTATAGTTCAGTTCATGTAAATAATACATATTTTGTAGTGAAAATTCAAAAACGAAATTTTGTGATGCATTTTAGGAGTTTGTTCAATAAATTACAATTTTTGTGTCTGCATTCTAGGAGTTTGTCAAATAAATTACAATTTTTGTACCTCCTGTGCCACATAAACTTTCAGAGATACAAGCCAGCCACAGAACAGTATTACAGCATCATTTATTACTTTGCTTTACAGAGACCCATGTGCTTTCCACTAGTTGCTTATGGATACCAGCTTTCAAGTTAATAAATTCAACACTGTGGTTCGCTATTCTATGTCAAAAATTATAACCATCAGTTTCAGGAATGTGAGAGTAAGCCCTCCACAAATCATTGAAAATTGTGGTTCTTAGAAGTGACTGATGTATGCATTCCCCCAGTGTGTCGCAATTCCAACATGACACTGCACAAAGAAAAAGATGTCTGGTCTTGTGACACACTCCTCTGAAAACCCACTGCTCAGGTAGGACCTTTTTCTTGGACATATTTACATCATGAGAAGACTATTTCAACAATCTTCCCAGAACCGCCAATCTGAACTGGGGTGCAGAGCAGGTCTTCTGTACATATTTCATGAACATAGCTGTTGTAATCAACAGCTGTGCAGTAGCTCATCCTTAGTTCTTCAACACAAAACTGGACTGAAGTCAATTCCTTAGCCCATGACTAAAGGAAAAGCAGTACAGACCTAAGAGGAAGGGTGTCATCTTTCAACCATGTATTTTTTCTGACAGACATACATTCATTGCATCTTTTTCAGGAGCACCACCTGTAAATGTTCCGACCATGAATCTTTGTCTTCATACGTTCTTTGTGCATAATTTTTTTTGAGAAATAATACCTTCCTCTTGTAAGAAACTGCATCCTCCTTGGTTTTCAATTTCTCCATCGTATTTGAAAGGTTAAATGAAATAACAGTAACAGATAGTTGAAAGCAGACTATACTTGGCTTGTTTCTATGGAAACAGGCACCAATATCTGTGGCTTTTGAATGGCAAAAATTATCCAACATTTGCAGAGTTTGAAAGCTATTAACTTTTAATTTATTAATTTGTGGCAAAAATGACTTTCATTTCCATAATTAACATGCAAAACTACATCAGTACATCAAATTGGAAAAAAATTAAAGGAAGTGAAAAGTGAAAACCAAACAGAAAAGATCCAAGATTTTCTATAGATAAATATACGTGACAAGTGATTTAATAGCAAGACTAAATCAAAGGGACTTTATAACAGAACAAGAAATCATGTCCAGTTTATTTGAGTCAAACAAAATGAAGGAGTTACCTGAACACCAGAGCAAATTACATTGCAACAATAAGCAAGGCTCATTCTAGCATACAAAAGTCCACTTTCCAGCACCTAATATATCCTTAATGTGCAAGTAGACTTAGGCCTATCTGATGACCATATATATCTGAAAAGAAATGGTATGACCATTTCTATAGGGGTCAATTTCTGTTTACAGGAATTTTTCAGTGGTCTGGCAATGGAAAGCCCCCAATTTGCCGGATTTAAGAATCAAGGAAGCCATATTTTGTTATCGCAGATTAGCACAGATGTGCTTTGGCAATGGCACCAGTCAGACCTGGTTGTGTACCTAT
Organism: Octopus bimaculoides; assembly: GCF_001194135.2. Lineage (NCBI taxonomy): Eukaryota > Metazoa > Mollusca > Cephalopoda > Octopoda > Octopodidae > Octopus > Octopus bimaculoides. Next base: position 65,229,444 of record NC_068990.1, on the reverse strand, counting down.
AAATGCAGCAGTGATCAGAATAGTAGAGTGCACCTTTTGGCAGTCAGTCAGCAGAAGACCTCAAATGCCATGACCATCAGCAAAGAGCTGCACAACTGTCAGTGAACAGATCTCTATGACCGTCAGTGAATAGATCCTACAGCTGTCAGTGAACAGCACTGCACAACCATCAGCAAATAGATTTCCACGACTGTTGGCGAACAGATCTGGACAACTGTCAGTAGATAGATCTACACAACTGACAGCAGACAGATCTTGACATTTCACACCAGCCTTCATACCACCAGTCATTGTCTATTTGTTTTTACATCATTAGCACTGCAAGCTTCTAACCTACTTGTGCAATTGTAAGTTTTCATGGCTTCCCTCTGACTCCTACATATATACACTCACTTTGCACAGCACTTGTCATCAATCCCAAATAAATCATGCTTTAACAAAACATGCCTTCTGACATTTACTTCTACATACACTTATTTGTACATTATATTGGGATATTGTTACATTCGAACACGTAACTACCAACTTTGTTACAAACATTTAAAATTATTAAATTGATGACAACTCTAAAACGATTACACCACGAATTATTATATTGGTGACTTCCTGAATGATGGAATATTATTTTCAGGATGTATTTCCCCCCACCAAAAAACTATTGGGTTGGCAACTAAGTTCCCACCGTTTTTTTTTAATTTTGGAATTTATTGCGTTTTTAAATTTTAGAATCTATTTTGTTTTTTGTTTTTGTTTTTTTTTTCTAGTTAAGTTTAGTTAATTTTTGTTTATTTGCAGATCATTAAAATGGAATGTCAAGTTAAGAAAAATGAGCATTTTCGACACCTCCTTCATTTTGCTTTTAATCAAGGTTCTAAGGCCGCAAAAGTTGCTCGCGACATTTGTGCTGTGTATGGAGAGGGTGCCATAGCTGAAAGAACCACTCATGATTGGTATGCCATGTTCAAAAATTGAAATTTTGACCTCAAAGACACACCTTGTTCTGGCCATACAGTTGAGTTTTATGAAGAGTGATTAAACCAGCTTTTGCACGAAAATTCTCGTCAAACAAAGGAACTGGCAGAGAAAATGGAATGCTTCGACACTGCTATAGATGGGAGAGGTTCGGAAGTATGGAGCATGGGTTCCGCATGCTTTAAGTGACAGTAAAAAAAATCAACGAGTTACAATCTCCACTGGTTTGCTTGTTTGTCACTACTTAACTCATGGACACAAGCAACGATTTCTTTACCAAATCATTATTGGTGACGAAAAATGGTGCCTGTACATCAATATGAAGCAGCGTAAGGAATAGCTTAGCCCCGGTAAACAAGCGACACCGCGCGTGAAACAAGATCTTCATCCGCGTAAAACAATATTGTGCATATGGTGGTACTGGGAAGGGATTATCCATTATGAATTGCTTGAACAGAACCAAACGGTCAACACAGAACTCTATGTTCAACAGATGAAACGACTCAACACGGCTATTCAAGAGAAAAGACCAAATCAGCAGCATGGAATTCTTCTGCTGCATGACAATGCCCGCTCTCATATTGCCAATATGACCAAGGAAGCCATTCAAATGCATGGCTGAGAAGTGCTGCCACACCTACTGTACTCTCCTGATTTGGCACCAACAGATTTCGACCTCTTTCAAATGCTATGCGCAGTTTCGTTCAATACTGATGCAGAATTGAGAGCTTGGTTGGATCAATTTTTCGAGTTGAAATCGGGTGATTTCTACCAACAAGGTATTGAAAATCTTGTTGAACGTTGGGAAGAAGTTGTAAACAACAAGGGTGAATACATTATTAATAGGTTGTTATTTTTTATTAAACCTTTTAAAAAATTTTAATTTAAAAAACAGGGGGAACTTCATTGCAAACCCTATATATATATATATATATATATAACAGTACCTGAGCAAATGTCTTCAATATTACTGC
>NC_068990.1:65224576-65227053 GCF_001194135.2 Octopus bimaculoides | reverse complement strand
TATATATATATATATATATATATAACAGTACCTGAGCAAATGTCTTCAATATTACTGCCTTTATTCTTCATTGTTTTTTAGTCATACCTTGCGCATGCACAGCCATACTCAACATGCATGTCTTGCCTTGTTTGGGATGAATTCTCTTGCTTGCTGCCATTGGTCACACCATTGCCATTTCCTTCTTGACTGCCACGAGACTTCTGTCTCAAGTCATCGCACTTCTCCAGACATGCTGTATAAAGAATGACTTTGATTCGCTGGCACCTGCTTAACTCAGGTTTTTAATAGTGGAAGACACTCTCTTTATAGCATCCCTCGTTGCATACCATGTCTCCGATGCAATGCCTTTGCTGGTGGTTAATGCATTAGACACTGTAACCAGTGCTGTTTACAGTCCTTTCATCAGCAACACTTGCAAACTTCTTACCTCCGCTGGACTCACTCAAATTTGCGATGTGCAAATTCCCTATTCACCCGTGCCAACCTTTGCAGATCCTGTGTGATGTTTCAAGTTTCGCCTTGTCTCTGCATCCCACTGACTCATCAATGAGCTGTTTTTGAAGCCCTGCTTACTCTGTCACCTCTGCTACCTAACGTCCACAGTGCTTACATTCATTTGCACACACCTTGTCATCCCCAACTCACTTCCATCACATCCACTTGGACCCTGGCCCGTCAATCTCGGATACACTTTCATTTTCCCTCACTGTCCTGATGCTATGCCACTAATTGATATCTTTTACTCTGTAGCACAAAACCTGGTATCAGGTTGGTTATTGCACTACAGACCTCTTACACACACCACTCCACACAGTGGACCCAGAGACTTTACGAGACTCTATATATATATATGAGCTGGCCCTTAGTGCCTGTTACTGTCTCATATTTCTTGCATGCTTGCATTTGTTTTTTTTTTTATGTATCAACTTAGTCTTAAGTGGGGTCATGTAGTGAGTCAAGGAAGCCATATTTCGTTATCACGGATTAGCACAGTTGTGCTTTGGCAGAGGCAGCCAATCAGAGCTGGTTGTGTACCTATAAAAGCAGCAGTCATCAGAACACACCTTTTGGCAGTGTCACCAGAAGAACTCAACACCACAACCATCAGCGAATAGAGCTGCACAACCAACAGCAGACAGATCTTGTCATTTCACACCAGCCTTCATACCACCGGCTATTGCCTGTTCATTTTTCTTACATCCTTAGCACTGCAAACTTCTAACCTACTTGTGCAATTGTAAGTTAACTCCCTCTGACTCCTACAGATATATGCTTATCTTGTTCAGCACTTGTCAACAATCCCAAATAAATTACTATGCTTTATCAACAAAACATGCCTTCTGACATTTATTTCTACATGCACCTATTTGCACATTATATTGGGACATTGTTACATTCAAACATGCGACAACTAACTTCATTACAAATATTTAAAATTATTAAATTGGTGACAACTCTAAAACTGTTATGCTGGTGAATCGTTTCACTATGAATAACAAGAAATTTAACCAGAATCATCACCATTTAACATCTGTTTTCCATGCTGGCATGGGTTGGATGGTTGGACAGAGGTTGGCAAGTCAAAGAGCTGCACCAGGCACCAATTGTTTGTTTTGGTATGGTTTCTACAGACATGTCTTTCCTCATGCCAACCACTTTATAGACTGTACTGGGTGCTTTTTATGTAGCACCAACACCAATGCTTTATATGTTGTACATCTTTCTGCAAATATGTTAAATGAGCTCATTATCTTCACTGCTTTTACATGTGCTTTTCTATGTTGACATGGATCAGACAGCAATTTTTGAGCCATTGTTTACTATTAGATGCCCTTGTTGATGCCAAGTCTTTCAGTCATCTCTTAGGAATATTTTTATTAAAAATATCACAGTGGTAAGTTGTTGGTAGGTTGAGTAACATATCTTCTTTACTGTGTGAATATATTTATTGCTAGATAATTTCTTTGTGGAATGAATTTTCAGTGATAGTAAATACAGGAGAGTAATGTGTACAACTTTATTTTCATTAAGAAAAAATTATTTTTCATTTTCATTAGTATATTTAGTAATTTTGTGAATACTGTGAAGTAATTTATTAGTTGTATCAATGAGTAAAAATGCATAAATAGAATTTGTTCAATAAATTTTATGAGTAAAATAATAAAAAAAAAAACAGTAAGTAGTATATTAGTTTCTTTCCTTCAGTCTCTGCCTTGTAAAATGCTCATTCACTGTCTTGTTTCCCAGATAAATATGATCTTCATTCTCTTAAGTCTTGCCTTAAGTGTTTTTATGATTCTTATAGCAGCTTCTCATAAATTTTTCTTTTTTTTTTTTTGTAACTTGCAACATACTAAATGGATGTTTGCCAGTTTGTTGGAAGTGATTTCCAATAAAAACTGAAAACTTCACACCTTACACACTATGTCTCAATATTGATTTTTATGAATATCTTATGGTCTGCAAGACCTTCG
>NC_068990.1:65219694-65224117 GCF_001194135.2 Octopus bimaculoides | reverse complement strand
AAAGACACCATTTCGAGCGTGGCCGTTTTCGTGCGGGTGACACGTAAAAGCACCCACTACACTCTCTGAGTGGTTGGCGTTAGGAAGGGCATCCAGCTGTAGAAACTCTGCCAGATTAGACTGGAGCCTGGTGTTGCCATCCGGTTTCACCAGTCCTCAGTCAAATCGTCCAACCCATGCTAGCATGGAAAGCGGACGTTAAACGATGATGATGATTGATAATTTTCTCATCTGCGATCCTTGGGGACCTGCTGTATGTTGATAAAATTACTATATTACCCCACACAAAAGTAGCAATATTCATAAAATTATTAATTATGTTGATGAGAAACAGAAAAATTTTTCTGATCATCGAAAATTAAGTAGTATACTTACTGCAATGTATTTACCACAAAATGAATTTTAAAATTGATACAGTTAGTCAAGTGTATGAATACATAGATGTCTAATTAAGTGACATTTCACAGAGAATGATTTACCACAAAAATCAGTGATATGATTCCTCTCCTGTAAGAATAGATGGTAAGTTAATTCAACACTGTCAGAATGATTTACTACAGATATAATAGCGATTTGCCTTTTCTCCTCTATGAATACATCTGTGTGTAGTTAAGGTATTTCCATGAGAGAATGATTTATCACATACATCACAGTGATATGGCTTCTCCCCTGTATGAATGCGTTTGTGTTTCATTAAGTTACAGTTCACAGAGAATGATACACCACAAATATCACAGTAATATGGTTTCTCTCCTGTATGAATACGTCTATGAGCAGTTAAGTGACTAGTTTCAGAGAATGTTCTTCCACAAATGTCACAGTGATATGGTGTCTCTCCTGTGTGAATACGTTTGTGTTTAGTTAAGTGATTTATTTGAGAGAATGATTTATCACAAATATCACAGTGATATGGTTTCTCTCCAGTATGAATACGCTTGTGAGTGGTTAAGTCACTACTTCCAGAGAATGATTTACCACAGATGTCACAGTGATATGGCTTCTCACCAGTGTGAATGCGTTTATGAGTGGTTAAGACACCAGTTTGAGAGAATGACTTGCCGCAGATATCACAGTGATATGGTTTCTCTTTTGTATGACTACGTTTGTGAATATTTAAAACACCACTTTGAGAGAATGTCTTATCACAGATCTCACAGTGATATGGCTTCTCCTTTGTATGTATGCGTTTGTGAGTAGTTAAACTATCACCCCGGGAGAATGATTTACCACAGATATCACAATGATATGGTTTCTCTCCTGTATGAATATGTTTGTGAGTAGTTAAGGTATTTCCATGAGAGAAAGATTTACCACAGATATCGCAATGATATGGTTTTTCTCCTGTATGGATGTGTTTGTGAGTAGTTAAGGTATTTCCATGAGAGAAAGATTTACCACAGATATCACAGTGATATGGTTTCTCTCCTGTATGAATGCGTTTGTGAGTAATTAGGTTCCCATTTACAGAGAATGATTTACCACAAATATCACAGGGATATGGCTTCTCTCCCGTGTGAATATGTTTGTGAATGACAAGGTTACCTTTGTGAGAAAATGATTTGCCGCAAATATCACAATGGTAAGGTTTCTCTCCTGTATGAATATATTTGTGAGTAGTTAAAGAGTTTATCTGAGAGAATGATTTACCACAGATATCACAGTGATATGGCTTCTCTCCTGTATGAATACGTTTGTGAGCAGTTAAGTTACTTTTACCAGAGAATACCTTTTTACAGATGTCACAGTGGTATGAGGATTTTCCTATCTCTTTTGGCATCTCTTCAGGAAAGAAATCGATCCTTTAAGTTTTACACATAATTTCCTTACAATTCACCACAATGTATAGAATATTCTTTGTCTTTCGAAATATTTTTATTGCTGTATTTCCACCAATCATGAACTTTGTGAATATCTGGAGATGTGGCATACTCCTTTGTAAATATTTCCAAGTTTAATTAGAGAGCAAAATCATTTTATACATGTCCCAAATAGTGTGGAACAAAAACCTCAGTTTAGAAGAAATATTTCAATCATTCTGCATAGATTATATCAATAAGATTATATCTGTTCAGAATAACAACTTCCTTTAGTCTTGAAAAGATGATAAATATTGATGATGCATCTAAGGTGAAAACTTCTCCAATTCCAATGACTTCTGATATTCTGAAATGTGAGAGAAAACAGCATGAGATATCAAGGATACTTAAAGCCATGATTTGCCAGTAGAAATTTTACAGTATAATTTCTATATTGATAATTTGTAGATGTAAATTTTTACAAATGAACTTATCAAATGTTTCCATCTGTGTTCAAAGTATTTGAGTGTGTGTGCATTATATATATAAAACAGGAGTAAGTACTGGTGTCGATTTATTCAACTAGAAACGCTCATGGTTGACCGAAACAAGTATAAAAGATAAATATATACATATTGGATTGTATATGTTTAGTCCACTACAGATTGAAATTCTCAGCATGTTCCTTCCACCAACTATAGTCTGATGAGGAGGCCGTAAATTTGAGCTTAAGACCATACTTATGGTTTAATGAACCTACTATGCAACACTGGCATGACAAAGGGATGCACTTTTTATACTCTTACCCAGGAGAGATTAAAAGTTAATTATACCGCCCCCAAAAGGATGGAAGGCAAAGTTGACTTCAGCAGAATTTGCATGCATACATACATACACACACACTGAGACACACACATGCGCAAAAACAAACAAAAACAAAAGAGAACGCAGCGTAAATAACGGACAGTCAAGACTATTGTTAAGGTTGCAAGACGCAACGAGAATTTCAGGAAAATAAAAATGAAAATAAGTGGAAATTTTACCAGTGAGTATTGTTAAATTTTAAGGCACAATAAGAAAATGACTCTCCCCAGACACAACAGAATATGCTTCAACACACGAAATCACATAAAAAATCTTGCAAACCAAATCCAAAAATGAAATAGAACCACTAATAATTGCACAATTATACAAAGGAAGACAACTCTCATTAAAATCCATTTTTCCCCTAAAAACAGCGTACTCATACTCCATAGCTTCTCTTGATTTAAACTATTATATAACACAACGCGTTCATAACAGGTATTACACAGACATTCAACATTGATGGATTATTGATAGCTTAGAGACGTAAAATATCGAGTGAATAATTTAATATATTTATAATATATATCAATATAGTATGATAGCAATTTACGTAATACGACCTCATAAGGTCAAAGTTAAATTCTATGAGATTCAATTAATAACTCGAAACAACTTTTAGTAAAAATCATTACCCCGCCCTTTTGCTCCTATAGGATAATTCAGGAAAATAATAACATTGGTTGTCAAACTATTTCGTACAACATCTGACAGATTTGCTTTTCAGCGAAAGAATTCCAGTTTTTCAGACTTTCGCTTCAACACCTACATACAGTAGCTACAAATAAAAAATCATTTTAGAGGAAGAAATACCGAAAGTGAGGAGGTTCCTAAGCAAACAAGTATTCAACCAGAGATACCTGTTTCAATTGGTGCATGTTTCTGGGTGCAGAAAGATATAGTGTTGCAATGCTTGAGATTCTCATGTGAAAATTGTGGAGGGAAATTCAACGAAAAGCACAATACTACAGAACTAGATGAAATCTGCAACAAATATTCAACGATGAATTATAAAACTAACATTCGAAAGAGATCTTTACACGAAATTATAGTCAATTAAAAAAAGTGGGGTAGATGATCTAATTTTTACTATATGTTGAGGAGGTCTTTTACTGTTATTCCTAACAGGTCGAGTGACAAAAAGCCGAAGAGTAAGAAACTAAAATTAAATATCAAACGAAAAGCGACTCGGCTAGAGCCGAAATTATCATATAGACTTTAGTAAAATCCACTCCCATAGAACAATCGACGCACCTGTCTTCGCGCAAGAATAAATATATTCTTTATATCTCATGAAATAGTTCACCCTGAATTAAAAAAAATTATAAATCAACATTCTTAGTTTGAAAGTTCCATCCTTTACGTAAAAATTAGGACGAAGAAATATCTTTTTGCATTGTAAAATATAAAATTATTATAGATCCATTTATCTTACTCATTTCTTTAGTATTACTACCTTTTCTCAAAGCTTCGTCCTTATTTATTAACATAATTTTTACTTCTCTCTTTTATTTTCAAGTTTATAACACGGTGGTACATACTTGAAACTGGAATGTAGTTGTTTTCATATCTGCTTAAATACCTTATCCTTGGAGGGGAACATAACTCTATAATTCACACAGAGTTTTGAAGTAAATCTGTTAACTTACGGTTTTCAAATAAAAACAACCCAGTTGTCTGAATAGAAAAAGACGTCAATATTTATCATACCTGGTCGCTTTTTGTAAAAGTTGTTTCCCTTCGTTTGATTTAATTCTTCGATC
>NC_068990.1:65198596-65218694 GCF_001194135.2 Octopus bimaculoides | reverse complement strand
AATACGACAACTTTAACATGAAATAACTTGCGATGTACAAAATTTTGTTAAGAAGGTTAAGAGAAGAAGTTGTTTTATATGACACATTCTAGCAGTGTCCCAAGTTTGAAAGTGTTTCGTTAAGAAAACAAATGTTGCCCGTCAAACCCCAAGGATCCCAAAAAAAATTTAATTAAAAAAAATTATTTACTAATTTGCATATGCGCGCACGCGCACACATGTATTCATTTGCTCGCTCGCGCACGCACTTGTAGGATCGACCACTCACGACTAGCTAGCGCGGACGCACGACTAGCTAGCGCGGACGCACGACTGCGCGTTCGGGACCACTATGCTTTAGTAGTACCAGGTTCATCTGAAACTCTTCTACCACTTATTAAAAAAATTATTTATATATATATTCTGATTGTTGGTGTGCGTACAATAAGATTACTGAAATAGATGTGACACCAAAATACACCCTGGAAGAACGTAAAACGACGTTTTAAGAATTTGTGTTTTATTTACTTTGTTTTAAAAACATTATTTACTTTGTTTAAAAAAAAAACCCTTATACATGTTTTGCGCATTCGCGCTAGATAGTCGTTGTAGGATCGACTAGTCACCACTAGCTAGCGCGGATGCGCGAGTGCACGCACCGGGACCACTCTTCTTGAATAGTACCAAATTAACGGGTTAAAGATTAACGAAGTTAACTTTTTGATAAACGGTGCTCACCTCTACGTAAATGTATATTTTAGAAATCATTAATGCCTGCATTTTTTTTTTTTAGTATTTCGTTGAACTTGCCGGCTGACATCATTTTCGTTTTGTACCGGTGCTCAAGGGCGTTGAAATGCCTGCAAATCCAAACACGTCGTAATCTTTACTATATATATATTTAAAAATATATTGTGCGTATATCAATTGTGGTACCATGAATATATACACACACATACCACAAATACATATGGAAAACGTAGCTGAAAACTTAAGATCACCTTTTCTGTGTCGCGATACGAAGGTATGGCTAAAAATAAAGAAGCACATGTACATTCAAGTCGAGAGAAGTTAATGAAAACTTCAAACTCCAAATCTTATTACGAGGTAATTTCTGTGGTAATTTGGTGAAAAATTTAAAGTTGCTGTTTACAGCTGATATAGGTAAGTTGACTTTCGAGTAATAGATAGATAGAGAGACAGACAGACATATAGCTCGCTCCGGCCAGTCATGGTATTAGCTGTCAGTAGCCAAAGAATCGACAGGCCAGCAACAGGCATGCAGGCAGACAGATAGATACTTCACTAGCAGGCAGTGAGCACTTTCACTTCTGACAGCTAATAGCATGATAGTGCCTAAACTTGTAATAATCTGTGTAAATAACAGAATTACGTTTATCTTCAAGGATACATTATTTCTATAGAAAAGAGAGCATATTCGAATGACCACGTTGACTATTTCTCTTTGACTGGGACGAGTCTGTTGCTACTTGTTTAGTCACAGGTCTGCTCTGATACAGCATACCCATGATCAAAAGCATCGCCATCTATTATTATTATTCAGGTCTTAATTTGCTTTTTTCGCTCCAGTTCACTGCCCCATACTTTAGGTAATCTCTGAACTTACCAATGCTTGTGAGTGAATTTGAGAAGGAACTGAAGGAAGGTCGTCGTGTGTGTTCGTGTCTCTGTACTTGTTCCCATCTTCCCCCGCTCGGCAACTGGTGTTGGTTGGTTTTAAGGGTTTGGCAAAAGACACCTATAAAATAAGTAACAGTTTTGAAAATATGTGGCCATTTTTGACTAAACCATTTAGGGCGTATCCCTAGCAATGGCTGAACAAGTAAAAATGGTGACAGCTATGCATAAAGGAATCTGTGATGACGCAGGTCATCTCTATCCATGAACGTTTCAATTTTCAGGTAGCATATTACAGTATTCAGTATATATATATTAATAAAAGAATATGCATATATTCATATTTTGGGTTCTATTTTTCCTGTTTGCATCAGCATATATAGGTCAATATGCAAGCACACTATGATATAAAGCAGTGTGTATATATATATATATATATATATATATACACACACACACAAAGAGAGAGAAAGAGGTGCAATGGCCCAAATGGTTAGGGCAGCGGACTCACAGTCGGAGGATCGCGGTTTCGATTCCCAGATCGGGCGTTGTGCGTGTTGAGCGAAAACACCTAAAAGCTCCACGAGGCTACGGTAGGGGGTGGTGGCGACCCATGTTGTACTCTTTCGCCCCAACTTTCTCTCACTCTTTCTTCCTGTTTCTTGAGTAACGCTGCAATGGACTGGCGTCCCGTCCTGCTGGGGGAATACATACGCCATACAAAACCGGGTAACCGGGCCCATGAGCCTGGCTAGGCTTTAAAAGGGCGAATATATATATATATAAATGGAGTTAAACGCAGGTGTTATTCAAATCTTTTTACTTCTGACATATGCTTTGAAGAAAACATTAGTATTATTCTTGAAGGAATAAAATGGTGTAAAACAATGCAATCTTCTCATCAAGGAAAAAAAGAGACCAAACACATCGATAAGACATTTTAACAGAATGTGATGACTGCGTATATGATGAAGAGAACGCTAGCAAGTTTTTTTTAAAGAAAAACCATTAGTAGATATGTCAAAGGTACTTTATAGAAAGAGGAGGAGGAGAAAGAAAGAAATTAGCAGAAAACTAATAGTGGAGAGATATAGAGCGATAGGTGAATAGGAATAAAGCTTAAAGGTTTGGGAAGTAGATATATTTTGTGGAAGTGAGATGTAAGAAGACAGTCGAAGGTCGAATTTTATAGAATTGTAGAAATCACTTATAGGAACAAATGATTTTAAATTCACTTTTTTACCCTTTTTTTTTTTTGTTGATGTTGAAAAGAAAAGACATTTAATTTTTTTGTTTTAAAAAAGGAGTGGGGGAGATTTGTAATGGCAATCACTATAGTGAGGACTGTGTGGTGTGTGTGTGAGAGAGAGGTTAAAAAACCATAAATTTTCAAAAATGTTTTTACTAATAGAAAGTTTTCCCCCATCATTTTAAAGTGCGGTGAGAAACAAAACACTTCCCGTATTAAAATTCTCTTGTATGAATTTTGCGCATATCCATATATATATCCAGTAAAAGGAGAAATCCTACTGCATGATAGCATTTGATTGTCGATACCTATAGAGGAGCTTTGGAAAGTTTGCTATAAGGTTATTTACCCAGATAATATTAAATAATTGGTGGACGTCGGAGTTAGGAAGCTAGAAACAACAGCAAAACCTCCCTTTAGTCCCTCCTGAAAATATTTACCTTTTTTTTTTTTATACCGAAAAGACTTCTATAGTTTTTAAGTGTATAGTGCCCACAAAATTGGTTCGGAGAGGGGAGAATGGCGGCAGGGATGGGGTGGACTGAAGGAAACAATTTTTCAAAAAAATTTTTTTTAAAAAAGATGCTCCAGATTATTTCCAAGGACACCATGAAAAAAAGAAAACCGAAAAATCCGTCAAAACAGAAATTTCATCTTGTTGGTGCCTCCTAACTCCAACGTCCACCAAATAATTATATATATATATATATATATATATATATATATATATATATATATATAAAGTAGTTGTATACTGCCAACTTAACGTGACAGTCCCAATAAGGGAATATACTACTGCTGTTTAGCCCTAGGAAGCCAGACTGCTTCCTATTAGGCCTTGACACATTTCCTGTGCCCTTATCCTTACGAGGGGGAGACAAACTCCTCCACCCAGCCTTGGACAATTTGACAAAGCTGGGAGCCTCACCAGGTTCCTTTGTTTTCACATGGTTTCTACAGCTGGATGCCCTTCCTAATTCCACCCACTTAAGAGAGTGTACCAGGTGTCTTTTTATGTGGCATCATCACCAGTGCTTTTTACATGGTGCCATCATCAACAGAGTCACCAAATACTTTACAAGACAAAAACACCTTAAGTGGAATGGGGAAGTAATATTGAGGTGGGTGTTATTCTGTACCATTTGAGAAATTAAAGGTATAGATGGACAGAGATAGGTATTTTGCTGTAGAGTAGGTACGTAGATACTCCAGTTGGAAAAGAAAGGAGAGTGAGTTAGAGAGTGTTAATGGGAGAGATGAGGGCAAAGATGTGATGTGACATTGGGGTTTGTGAAAATAGGTGAGGTGATACAGAGGTTTGGACTGAGTGAGTGGGTAGGATTGAGGTGACTAGGAAATGATGGAGAGAAATATGAAAGAGGCTTAGGGGGTAGGGTTTGACAAGTATCAAATTAAGTGTATGACATGGGGATACAAGTTGCCGAAAAATTGCATGTTTTATATATATATATATACACACACACACATAGGCAGAAGTAAGTATACAGTTGTTTAATATGAGTGAAATGTCCTTTTCATTTCTCTATTTCTTTTTTGAGGATAAAAATTCTGTGTTCTTTTTAACTAATTCTTTCTATAATAAGATAATTATTTCTAATTTCAGATATTTATTATATGGCTGGAAATTTGACCAATGAGGAACGGAAATGGATCCTCAAACAGTACTGGAAAACCGGGAATGCAGAAATGGTTAGACAGAAATGGACTGAAGAATTTCAAAGACCAGCTCCATCAAGATTAACAGTATATAGAATACGTGATAAATTTGAGCAGACTGGGTCTGTCTGTAATGCGCAGAAAAGCGGTCGACCAGTCAGTGTTACCACTGAAGAAAATAAAATTCTTGTGGCTCAAGCATTTACCCAGAGCCCCCAGAAATCAAAAAAGAGAGCTTCCAATGAACTAGGCATCTCTCGCAGATCCCTTGGTCGTCTTATGAATCGATTACCTAAAAAAGAAATAGAGAAATGAAAAGAATATTCTACTTATTAACCAACTTTATGCCTACTTTTTGCTCACACTCGTATGTGTGTGCATGTATATATATATGTATATATGCACGAGTGATGACATGTAGGTATATTCTTTATAAATATTTGTGTAAGTATATTGTGCATTGGTGTACCTATCTAACTTAATTTTATTTCATGACATCTGTATTTGGAAATGTGAGGACATCATCATTCTTTAACGTCTGTTTTCTGTGTTGGTATGGGTTGGAGAGCTGCACCAGGTTCCAGTTTGATTTGCCTTGGTTTCCACAGTTGGATGCCCTTCCTAATGCCAACCACTTTACAGTGTGTGCTGGGTGCTTTTACATGGCACTGGCATGAGTGCATTTTGCAATGCAGAACTCTTGCGAGCCAATCCACTTCATCAGGGGGAGTGGCCTTAACATTTCTGCTGTGGAGGATGGATATTCTTGTGTACAATGATTTGCAAACAGCCCTATATATGATATGTTGTTTTTGTTTCACTTTCTTGTCACTCCATCTTTCTCTTCTCTCCACTCATATTATCTTCTTTAAACAAGGTATGTCAAACCTGTCTCTGGGCCACATTGTTGACATAGTTGTCATGGGGACCACAGATTTTTAAACGTGTCTACAATAAAGATTTCCATCATTTGATGAAAACTGATGCCAGAATAATTTTGTACAGACAAATTTTATAACGACCACAAAAAACTATATTACTGAACAGTAACTATTCAAAAGATGTACAAGTTTACTGGTAAATGTTGATTATAATTTTGCTGTCCTGATGCTTGGTATCACTTTTTGGTAACTAATTTTCATATATCTGGATCATGTGTCCATGCAATACCAATTTTCATTAATGATGGCAAATGTTTGTCTGTCAATTAGGTCCTTTCAGAAGTTTTTGTTGTTTTCATGAAGGAAAACATCTGTTCACACACATAATCTTTGTGGCAAATTGCTTGATTTTCTCAAATTGTTCAGGCAGATCCTATGATCCCATTTCATTACACTTGGTTCTAAGTAAAGAGTCTGGCTGCATTTCTAACAGTTCTACCTGTATACTTTCATCTTCCTTGGCAGCATCAGGGAGAAAAAGGTGCTGTGAATAAAGCATTCATTTTCGTCAGCTGAAAAATCAATAAATCTTTAGAAAAGTTCATCTCAGATTGTCTTGTTCTTCAGTTCTTTGCATGTGGTTAAATAAACCAAATTTGCATTTGACACTTGTGACTTCTACAAATTTATTTTTGTGATAAAGCACCAAATATCATCATACAACTGGGTGGTTATTTTGTTTTTCCCTTGCAATTTCAATTTTAGATCAGAACCTCAATCCATGTTTCCTCCTTCAGTTCCTCTGTATTCTGGCACTTCATCTCTAAAAACAAAATAATTTCTTCTCCCATCAAATGGTATCTTTTCAATACTTTGTGACATGATAACTCATGTACTTCAGTGTAGTATGGAACATCAGTAAAATCACTCCCCATATCTTCCAACAACTGGTTGAGTTGACACTGTATCAATGCACAACCATGAATAAATCTTTGAACACAAGTTTTGCTGACGAATAATACAATGGAAGTGGACAAATGATGAATTTGAGAGGAAAGTGGAGGGGGTTCTATCGCTGTCCGTAACTGGACACCAACATTGTTATGTGTGCCAACCATGTTAACAGAACCATCAATAACTGAATAGACAAGCTTAGCCAAGTTCAAATTATATTCCTGCAGAACTTGTTCCACTTTTTCAAAAATGTCCTGACTTGTAGTTTCATGCATTGGTACCATTTCAAACAACACTTCATAGATATTAAAATCAGCCTTACAAGCACTGATAAAAGTAGCAAGCTGTGCTATACTGCTGATGTCAACTGGGTCATCAACAGCAATAAAAAAAATTGGTGAACTTTGACAATGCAGCTTTCATCTGGTATTTCATCTATCTTCACTGTCACAGAACTTCTTTTTAGAGAAATGTCTTTGAATTCTTTTGCTTTCTCAGTCCAAATAGTTTAAACTGTTTTCACAGGACATTTTTTTTATGGTGTATCTGTCACTGTAGGATTTTCCACTGCTAGTGAACATTTGACTCAGTTCATAACTTGCAGTAACAGAGGTTATGTTTCCTTCTTAAATTTTTATGACATAAGTTTATTGCTGACTGAAACTCAACTTCAATTCTTATAGTTTTTATAAACACATGGAACCTTTGTATTAAGCACAGGAAGATTCATCTTTTTTGTAATGTTTTTTCAAGTTGTCTTCCTTTGGTGTGGCAATGCAGTTATTGCAAATTAAACAGGGCATCTTTGAGTTAACAGTTATGCAGAAATACAACTCCCACTTATCTCGAAAAATATGATCTTCCTTGGTTCTCTCTTTTCCCTACCTGGCAGAGCACTAGCCATTGTAAAATAACTTCCCTTGTTCCAGACCTCAGTTTTAAATTACGAAGCAAATGAGACATGCATTCAGTTCACATGCAGCATTCAGTGGAAGATGTTGAACGGTTTGTCATAAAACAAGTGCAAGGTTACCATATTTACAACCAAACAGTGATAATAATTTTAAATTGTATCATATCAATTCTTTATTATTAAGTAAAAATATTTTAAAACTTTTAACTGCTATTTTTAATTCTATTTTTATTAAATTATTATTAATTATTTATATTAACAATTTTTGGGGTTTCCCATTTTGAACCTCTAGCTAAACCATTCATGCCTGCTCAAAGCAATTAACATCCCTTCCTGTATTCTAGATTTTTCCATTATGGCACTTTTTTCAGCTTTATAACTAAATAATCACCCAAGAGCTATCTGCAGCCACCCCATAGATCCATTTATTCAGATAAGGAACTGACTTTCTTAAAACTATACCCCATTTTACTTCATTACATTCATTTGCAAAAGAGGCACAAGATTGGCTACTCCATTAATTCCCATTTCTTCTTCTCTTTCAACTGCTAAAATGTACAAATTTTTTCCTGTTTTCTCTTGGCAGATTCACTTCTGACTGATAGAAGTGCCTTTATTAGAACCACATAATTTATGTAACACCTTAAGGTTCCATTATATGTATTTGGTGCTCCTTTTGAAGCATGTGTAGTACATAATTACCTACTTCATTTTTTTACATTTACAGGCTTAATATCATCATCATCATTTAACGTCCATTTTCCATGCTGGCATAAATTCGATGGTTTGACAGGGGCTGTACCAGACTCCATTGCCTGTTCTGGTTTGGTTTCTATGGCCGGATGTCTTTCCTGATGCCTTATATATATATATATTTGGAGCCTGGTGTAGCCATCCGGTTGCACCAGTCCTCAGTCAAATCGTCCAACCCATGCTAGCATGGAAAGCGGACGTTAAACGATGATGATGATGATATATATATATATATATATATATATATATATATATTGAAGGGTATAATGAATAAACATTAACTAGTTAAAAGTAACTTCATAACATTCCCATATTATCACAATATTGTACATAAATATATATTAAAAACATCAGGGCATCCAGTGGTAAAACTCAATGCTGTGCTTGAGAAGACCCGACAAGCCAAGTGAGACCATGGCCTATGCCAGTGGGTGTAACCAGCCCACATACCCCTCATTCACTGGACAATAAACTTTGCTTTGAAGACCTATTGAGACAAGTGAAATCAAAATCAAAATCGCTGACATGGCCAATAACAGTACCGTCTGATTGGCACTTGTGCTAGTGGAACGTTAAAAGCACATCCAAGCGTGACCATTACCAGGACCACTGATTGGCTCCTGTGCTGGTGGCACATGAAAAGCACCATTCGAGCGTGATCGTTGCCAGAGTCACCCTCCCGGCACATCAAAAACAACATTCGAGCATGGTCGCTGCCAGAACTACCTGACTGGTCCTCGTGCCGGTGTCACGTAAAAGCATCCACTACACTCTCGGAGTGGTTGGCGTTAGGAAGGGCATCCAGCTGTAGCAACTTTGCCAGATCAGATTGAGCCTGGTGCAGCCTCTGGCTCACCAGTCCTCAGTCAAACCATCCAACCTATGTCAGCATGGAAAGCGGACGTTAAATGATGATGATGATACAAATACAAAAGGTGATAAAACCTGAAAAGCAATACATATTGCCTTTTCAGGTTTTATCACCTTTTGTGTTCGTATATATTTATATATATGTATATTTTTATACTATTGGGTGTTACCACTGGATGCCCTGATGTTTTTAATATATATTTATGTTCAGTATTGTGATATGAGAATGTTATAAAGTTACTTTTGACCAATTAGAGCGTTTATTCATTATACCCTTCAATTTGTTTTTTCTTTTTATCTCAGTGTTACCTGAGCACTTCCACCTGCAGTCCTATTTTTATTTTTTAGTTTAACAAAATTATAAAATTACTTTCATACACACACACATATGAATCTATATATCTTCATCATCGTCATCATTTAACGTCCGCTTTCCAGGCTAGCATGGGTTGGACGATTTGACTGAGGACTGGTGAAACCAGATGGCTACACCAGGCTCCAGATTTGGCAGAGTTTCTACAGCTGGATGCCCTTCCTAACACCAACCACTCAGAGAGTGTAGTGGGTGCTTTTACGTGCCACCGGCACGAAGGCCAGTCAGGCAGTACTGGCAACAGCCACGCTCAAAATGGTGTATTTTATGTGCCACCCACACAAGAGCCAGTCCAGGAGCACTGGCAACGGTCTCGCTCGAAAATCCTTACACATGTCACAGGCACAAGTGCCAGAAAGGCGACACTGGGCACAGGTGCCATCCCGATTTTGCTTTCGCTTGCCCCAATAAATCTTCGCAAGCTGAGTTTCGTGTCCAATGAAGGAGACGACATTGGCATGGGTGCCAGTCATCGAATTTAGTTTGATTTCAATTTCACTGTCAATCATAATTGTCATCATTTAATGTTTCTATACTGGAATAGGTTGGATGGTCTGCTGAAAGGATCCAGTGATCTGCAGAGTTGTACCAAGCTCCAGTGTCAGCTTTTGCATAGTTTCTACGGCAGGATGCTCTTCCTAACACTAAGTACCTTACAGTCTGTACTGGTTGCTGTTTTTCTTGTCACTAGCACTAGTGAGGTTGCAAGACAAAAAAAAAAAATGTACATGGAGAAAGGAAAAATCTCCCTCTTCTAAGTGTGTGTAGGGGGAGTGGTTTTATGTTAAGTGTTGAAGGACAAGCATAGAAGGACAAGCATGATAGAAGGACAAGCATAGGGGTTTTGCTGTAGAGGTGATATATGACTCCTACATGATATAGAGGTGGGTGACAGCAGTTAAGAAAGCGGTAAAGATGGTAGTGATAGAGTACCAGCGTAAAATTTCAATGTACAAGGTGAGCATAAGAGAGTGTAGAGACTGGGTCAGAAGATGGAGTGGCTGCTTTCATAAGTGTGTGCAGAGAGTGTCAGATAGTTAGAAATAGGAGTAGATGAGGTACAGCTGACATGGAATATCAGTATGGAGAGGGTGTAAGGTGAAAGAGGTACCTCGGGAAGGATAGATCAGAAATTAAGAGAATGATGAGGGATATGTAGGGATACATGTATATGTTGTGCACATATATATATATGTGATGGACTCTACCGTTGAAGACAATGTATGAGTGCTCAGCTCTTTGCTGAATGACCTGCACAAATGGTGGTAAGTAGCTTGCTTACCAACCACATGGTTCTGGGTTCAGTCCCACTGCGTGGCACCTTGGGCAAGTGCCTTCTACTATAGCCTCAGGCCAACCAAAGCCTTGTGAGTGGATTTGGTAGACGGAAACTGAAAGAAGCCCGTCGTATATATGTATGTTTGGGTGTCTGTGTTTGTCCCCCCAACATCGCTTGACAACCGATGCTGGTGTGTTTACGTCCCCGTAACTTAGCGGTTTGGCAAAAGAGACCGATAGAATAAGTCCTGGGGTTGATTTGCGGTCAACTAAAGGTGGTGCTCCAGCATGGCCGTAGTAAAAAATGACTGAAACGGGTAAAAGAGTAAAGAGTAAATATTCATGCCGCACAGTAACTCACTCTCTCCATCAAACCAACGTTGTCTGAACAGGTGCACTGTGTACCACACGTCAGGTGTCAAAGTGATTGTAGAGTAACGTGAGATGAAGTGTTTTGTTCAACACCATGCACCACCTGGTCTAGAAATTGAAATCATGATTGCAAGATCAACACCCTAACCATTAAGTCATGCACCCTTACTATAATATATATATATAGAGAGAGAGATTTGTGTGTGTGTGTATATAAATATGATATAGTTCTCAATTATTCTCTCTCTCTCTCTCTCTCTCTCTCTCTCTCTCTTCTAGATGCCCCCACCATTTCAGTTATTTGTTGATTTTATTCTTTTTCTCTTGGCCTTTTTACTCTTTTGGCTACCTCCTTGTCAACAAAACATTATTTTCCCCTTTTTGTTTGTTTCAGATCAGTCAAGGTGATTGAAGAGATAGATCTACATAGACATGATTGGGTCAACCTAGTAATGTGTTGGAAGAATGCTGTTAAAACCTGATATTAGTGTTGTAGATAATATTGGGTGACACACCTCTGCATGTGACCTATTATTATTATTGACAAAGTGGCATAGTAAAGGTGTTATTACAGTTGAAGCCTGATGTCAGTGCTATGGGTAAGTTTACACATCTCTGCATGTTGCCATTCTATATAGTAATTTCAGAATTATCTGGAATATCCACAACTGATTTTTTAAACTTTCATATATATTTTTAATAATGTTTATTTCATTGAGTCATTAATTTTGAATCCAACTGAGTTGTCCTTATATTATCATTTTAGTAATGACTCTTAAATCTACTTCATGAAATAATCATCCCTCATCATCATCAGCATATCTGTTGTTGTTCCCTCTTTAGATTCTTTACCTCTCTTTACTTTCAGTCTGTAAAAACTCTACATTTCTGTCTTGTAATGTTCCTCTTTCTCTGACCTTATGGTAAATAAACATTATCTGCACCTCTGCTGTCATCACAATTGTCACCATTACCATTTTCATGATGCTTATCAATAACAATATCTGTAATGGTCATCCCCAGGATTGAATTATCTTACAATATTTAGTTTTGTCTCTCTGTTTCAAGGTGAAATGCTGCCAGAGTTTGTTTTACCTTTTATCACTCTAGGTCTGATATAATGTATACCTTAATGAGTTTATGAAGGCACATGACTCAGTGGTTAGAGCGTTGAGATAATGAGTTTGGTTCCTGGACTGGGCTGTGTGTTGTGTTCTTGAGTCAGACCGTTTATTTCACATCGCTCCAGTTCATTTGACTGTAGAAATGAGTTGCAATGTCACTGGTGCCAAGCTGTATCAGCTTTGCCTTTCCCTTGGTTAACATTGGTGGCATGGGGGAGGCTGGTGTGCATGGGTGACTGCTGGTCTTCCATAGACAACTTTGCCCAGACTTGTGCCTTGGAGAATAATTTTCTAGGTGCAATCGCATGGTCATTCATAACATAAGGGGCTCTTTAATGAGTTCATAAGCCATAGCCACCTCTCCCCTGTCTTTGTGCCTATGACAGGGATTCATCGTCATTGTTATTTACATCCACTTTTCCATGCTTGCATGGAGTCAGACTTTTCTACAACTAGATACCCTTCCTATTGCTGATCTGAACCTGTTTCCAAGTTAGGTAATATAAATAATAATAAGACATGTTTTCATGGAAGGTTGGAAATAAGGGACATGACTTGCATGACAGTAACAGTTCTTCTGCAACTATCACATAAAATCAAGGCAAGGAGACAGTAGTACATGTGCACACACTCACACATTTATATATGACTGCCAGGATGTAAACAAAAATATCTATAACATATATGGAAACTGGGAATTTTTACAAACTAACTTGTTCACGGCCACTGAACAGACATGTGACTGGAGCAAAGTCCCAAGCAAACCAAGAGTTACATGGTGGTGGAACAATTCAGTTGATAGGGTAATAAGGGCTCAGAAACACAGAAAACCTGGAAGAAAGGGATAGTAGGGAGCATTATCAAATGGCTGCAAGAACAGCTAGGTGACAAGGTATATTTGGCTAAGGGAGAGGCAAAGAGGAAGTTAGGTTTGGTTAAAAAGTTTATAGGCTGACTAAATGGGGTTTATTTTTCAACATAGTCCTTTTTACCATCCACACATGTCTTCCGTTGCAGTGCTTGGATCCCTTTGGTGAAGAAGGTTTCATCCTGTTGAGGAAAAAAGTCATCAACAGCAGATAAGATGTTATCATCACTACAATACTGGTTCTCAGCCAAGTGTTTTATCCTGTTGGGAAACAGATGGTAGTAAAATGGGAACAAGTCAGGAGAATAGAGAGGGTGATAAACCAGTTCAAAACCACAGACACACACAGCAGCCATTGAAACCAAGGACTTGTGTGCTGGAGCATTGTTCTTATAAAATGAGCCTTTACATCAGTTTTCCTGGGCACTTCATCATGATAGCTTTTCATTACTGCCTCAGCAAGTTTACATAGTACTCTCCTTTGATGGTGTGGCTCTTATGAAGATATTCAATAAATACAATGCCTTTTGCATCCCAAAAAACTGAAGCCATCACCCTCCCTGCAAATGAAATGACCTTTTGAGCAGGTGAGGATGGATGCTTCCACTGCATGGATTGGCTCAAAGTGATGAAACCAACACTCATTCTGGTTTTAGAAACACTCAAGGAAACCAGCTGGTTCTGCCTCAAGTAATGTCAGATTTTTCTGTGATGTGATCAGCTTGGTGTGCTTTTGATCAGGTGTCAGAAGAGATGGCATCCACTGAGCAAAGGCCTTTGCCATGCCAAGTTTGTTGTGCAGAATATTCTCAACACCTTTACTGGATGTGCTAATAGCATTGGTTATTTGATTTATAGTCAATTGCCTGTCATCCATCGGCATGGAGTGAACATGATTGTTTTCCTTGGTGGTGTCAGTTGCAGAACGTCCAGACCTTGGATCATCTTCAAGACTCTCCTTTTCTCTCCTAAATTCAGCTGCCCTCTTTTGCACTGTTGATAAAGTCAACATATGAACTTTTCAGCCCACCCTTGTACATTTTTGTATCTCAAAAGTAGTTCCTGATGTTCCGGCTGGTCTCCCTGATGAATTCATGTTGGGAAGATCTTTCTTCTATGCATTTTCAGCATTTAATAATAGCTTTATGTAGTAGTACTGTCATGCTTCTGTTTTTTAATATCCCATCTCGTTGTTCTTTCTACAGTCAAAGATATGACTGAAGTGAAGGTAGCCCATCTGGGATTTTAGCCATCTAAATATACCCATCATGTGAAGTGGTAATGATATATGTTGGAGAAGAGATATTCCAAAATAACAATGATATTTGGTGGAGATGATGTCTGTGAAATCTCTATTATGAATAGATAATATCTATAGCACTGATATGAAGATAAATACAGCCAGTCCATTTTATGAAGTGTTCTGACTGATGTGGCTGACTTATAGTTTTTGTACTGGACATATATCAATTGGTTTCTTGTGAAGTTATGTCATAACAATGTTGACTCACTAATGAAGGTCCTTAGTGTATGTGTTCCTTTATATACTGACAGTTGCTGATGGGAGGAGCATTGGAAAATGTATATTACTATATCCAGTATAGCATAATGGCTAATTAGAATTTAGATATGTGTTATGTATGTCCATTATCATTATATGTATTAAGTGATGTGTGAGACTATGTATATCAATATAATATGCAATGTGTCTTTTTTTTTTTTTTTGTAACACTGAAATATTTTGTTGGATGGTAGGGTGCATTTTAGAGCAGGGTTAGTTGCCCTTTCTAGCATGTCATGTGACTGTAGAGCTCCCTTTAAGTGGAATATGTTGATATGCTTCTATTTCCTACCTTTTCTTTATTTTTATTATCTAAATAGCATTTCTGTATAGAAATAAGGTATTTCTATACTAACTGATGTTGGTGTATCTAAGGGACTGGGCATATTAGGATATCATTGTGTTAGTTTTGTTCTTGTGTCTGAAGAAATTATTTTTATTGGTAACAACTTTTGGTATGTAAATATTTTCCTTGGTATTACTACAGGATGGGTGAAAAGTAAGTAGGCATTAAAAATTGGTAATAAAATCCATATTCCTTTTTCAAATATGCTGTGCCGGTGGCACGTAAAAAGCACCCACTACACTCTTGGAGTGGTTGGCGTTAGGAAGGGCATCCAACTGTAGAAACACTGCCAGATCAGATTGGGGCCTGGTGCAGCCTCCTGGCTTCCCAGATCCCAGTCAAACCGTCCAACCTATGCCAGCATGGAAAACGGACGTTAAATGATGATGATGATTGAAACAAATGATACATTTTCTTTATTACATGAGAAAATGAAAGTAAATCTTCATATTTCAATGTAAGCACCGGTGGTGTCAGCCAGTTTCCTCACAAACGGACAGGGATGGAATGAACAACCTTCTGAAGGACATCATCTGGGATATCATTGAGGACTTCCTGAATCTGTGTCTCCAAATCCTCCAGTGTGTGAGGTTTTGTCTTGTACACCTTTTTGTTTTTGTAACTCAACAGGTAAAAATCACACGGAGTGAGATCTGGACTTCTTGTAGTTCTGGACTGCTGCAGTCACAGTCTTCAGGTTTTAACTCTTGCAAGTAATGGGGTTTCCATGGATGAAAATTCAGTTCTTTGTTATTTCACATTCATGAGCTGCTTGACGTGTTGATTTTTGCAGGCTGTGATTAAACATTTCCTGCACTGTTGCTACATTCTTCGCTGATTGGGATTTGGTTGGCTGGCCACTTCTTGCATCGTTCACAGAGCCCGTGGTCATCAGCTTTGCATGACAACTTTTAATTGTCTCCGGATGTAGTGTTGCACGCTTACCTTTCCATGCATGCCACCATCTCTGAACCAAAACAGTGGAATTCCACACTTCATAGCATGCTGCTATTTTAGCTCGCTCTTGAACAGTCAAGCGACCGACTATTTGGAAAATAAGACAATAAGAAATTCCCATTAGTGTTGTCTGTTTAAAAGATGTAATCGTCATGGCTTCAGTGATACTAATGAATTGTAAGCAATTTCTAATGCCTAGTTACTTTCCACCCACCCTGTAGTTGGTTTTATCAAGGCAGTTCTCTAGTTAGGTTCTAGTTGTTTTGTGATGAAACTATTGTGATATGTATTCTGTTATATTTCCTATATTTGATTATATAACTTTAAGTTCTTGCAGCATATCTATTAATGTCCATTTCTCATTTTGGTAAAAGCAACAGACAAAAAATACAAGCATTAGAAAATGAAGCAAAAGCGATTTTGACTCTTCACATGATCTGTTGTGGTGATAGTTGTACTTCACCCACCACCTTTCACAAATCCTCAATCTTTTTAATTCATTTTTACTTTATTTTCAGTATTAAAACAACTTAAATACATGGTCATTATACTAAACAGATCAAACCTTACTGATTACCTTCAAGATTTTGCTGTCAGTAAAAAAATTCACAAAATATTCAAGAGAAAGTTAGAGCAGCTTATCAAATATAGGAAATATTATAGAATATATATCACACTGTAAACTTGCACACAATGTAATAATTATCATAAACTAATGTTATTGATGAGATGTGTTCTTATTTTGGTTCACAGACTGCACTGTGTTGTGTGAAGATAACCTGGCTACTGCGAAATTCTGTCCATGTGGATATAACTGGATATGTGAGGAATATTCCAGAATTAAGCTTAAAAGGTCCTCAAGTATGAACAGCCTGTAACTAGCAAAAGTGGATTTGGTAAGCATACTATTTGATGATCTGTCTGTTTCTCTCGTTGACTTTATGTTGTGGTATAATGTACTTCTGACAGTTAACTTTGGATTGAATGCCAAATACAAGTTTATTGAATGAAGCTTCAGTGGGAGTCTAATGAGTATATGACATAATGAAAGTATAAAGTATATATGAATGAATAAAAATATAAGGAATAATGAAAGAATATGAATATGAGTGAAAAGGAAGAAATGTTCAGAAAAAGAAAAACAAAACTAGTTTATGGCTGAAATTTAGTGAAAATCCTAGAGTAGTTATCAGCTTTTATGAGGGGTACCCAAAAGAAACCAGAATTTTGCAATGTTATTTTATTCACTTAGTTTTACATGTTTACGCTCTTTTCACCTTCAAAGTATTCTCCATTTGAAGCAATGTATTAGTCCAGGCGCATTTTCCACAATTCAAAGCAGTGCTGGAACTCTTGCGAAGTGATGCCTTTTAACACCTCTGTTGTTTTTGTTTCCTCGACTCTTCCACGTCTGCAAATTCCGTAACACCAGCTTTCGTTACCAGTGATGACCTTCTACTAACGGTCTGGATCAACTTACAACTGTTCTATCAGTTCACGACTCACATTCAGTCGAGACTGCTTTTGATCTTCTGTGATCAAGTGAAGCACAAATTGTGCTGAAAGTCTTCATTCGCAATTCCTTGCTCAAGATTCGTTGCCAGGAACGCCAGGACACACCAGTCATTCAACAAGTTCGTCAGTTGTTCAGTGATGGTCCTCCAAGATAAGTTCATGAATTTTCATGATTTTGTTCATTCGGGAAGTTGATGGATGAAGCACTACAAAATAAAGACGCACCACATGGAAGTATGACTTTACTTGACAATGCCGGTTGGCAGACTGATGCTTGAAGGTTGCCTCTAGTGGCTTCTGGTGGCGGAAACCTGAACTACAACAGGTTTGTCCCACAGAGAATGTTTCTGGTTACTTTTGGGTACTCCCTTGTATAGCCTTTTGTTGAAATGTAAGCATGAAACATGTCTAGATCTATCATCACTTACTCTGAAATAAATTTAACATAAACTGGAAGTATGATGTCAGCAGTTCTGTGACAAAATTGTAACGAGGGTCATATATTCTTTATTTGGATTATATATGATCTGTACAGAAATCTAGTATTGCAATGACATGTAGTTTAGTATTGTACTACATATATACTCCATTTCCAATACAATTAGATATTACGTAGTAAATTTCTTAGACATATATGTCAAAACTTTGTAGTATTTGTATCTTCTAAAATTTTACATCTTGTTACTTTGTATGTAATCCTACAGTCTTTCTTGAGTACAAGGCCACATACCTATAAATTGGGATTATTGATTACTACTGTATAGTATGATCTAGATATTATTATGTATTATAGTGACATTTTAATTAGCTGGTCTTAAGTCGCATCAGTTATAGATGTGGTAAGTAGTTGTGATGGATTGCAGTGTGAATAGTGCTACACATTCCTTGTAACATTGTTCTTATATTAATAATGACATCAGAAAGACAGTTTTTTTATGTTAAAATCTCTACACAGATGTTACTTCTGTATCCTAAAATTTGCTGATAACTGGGTTCTCTCCTTTCTGATAAAGGGGTCACCAGAATGTTGAGAAACTATGATTTTCATATTAGGTTTGGTGGCAATATTTTATAGTTAGTTCTTGTGTACCATTTCAGATATTTTCAGTGCAGTAATGTGTAGATAAACAATTACATATAGTTTAATGGGTATTTGTGAAGCAAATATATTGTTTTAAGATGCTTACTGTTTCATTCCTTCTCACATGTATAGGCTAATCAATGCTCAGTTGGAAGGACATATGACATGCAAATGTCTTCAAATATTGCATGAATCAGATAGTATTCTGGTGAACTCTGGTGCTAACAGTTTAAACTAAAAATGATTAACAGCAGCCTTTAACAAGGAAAGCAGTTGTATGCTTATCCTGTCATAACTTTATGCTAAGTATGACGTTTAAAGCAGAGTGTTGCTTATTGAAGTATTGTGAGTATGTTGCAGATTTGGCTCATATATAATAGGGAAAGATGAAGCTTAGATTATTTATTCATTCATCCTTCAATGTAGTAGAACAATCAATCTCAACCATTTGGGATTCAGAGTATGGGTTGTACCATTCATTCTTCTGTTTGCTGAATACAAAATATGGCTCATAGAATCTCTGTTCAGATGATTTTCCTGAGTTTCCATCTTGCCCTTGTATGCCAGTCCATCACAAAGTTACCCATTTCCAGCAGAGTGAACTGAAGCAACATGAAGTAACACAACTCACATCTGGTCTGGGAATCAAAGCCATGATCTCATGATTGTGAGCGTAACACCTTAACCTAACTAAGCCATGCATCTTCACTTAAATAAAAACAAAAATGTAATTGAACTGACAACTTTAAATTAAATCATCGAAACATTGGATGTTTTATTAGTCAGAGATTTAGAATAGTATTTTGTTGTGGTCTAAATATTTAGGTATTATCAGGTATTATATAGTAATTACCATTTGACCACTGTTAATAGGAATGTCTCAAAATAAATGTAGATTACAATAGAGAAAGAGAAACTTTACTATTAAATAAAGAACTTCAAAATATTTTTGCAGAATCTCAAAAGCTGGACGAGAAGAACCTCTTGAAGGTAGCAAAGCAATTAGAAAGTAAATTACAGCATGTTGGTGAGTATAAAATAACAGTACATAGTTGATTTTAATAAATTTTACTTTTAACTGAGCTTTTGTTTGCCTGACTGACTGAGAACAGGTTCCATTCTTATTTCCCAGTTGAAAGGTTAGCTGTAAAGTAATTCTACTAAAGACGTTTATATAATTGAAATTTGGTAAGATATCTTCCAAGGTTAGCATAGCTGGTGATATGGATAAATTAGAAGACACAGTGTGATGCATATTGTCTTCAGGATCAGGGGAACAGAAATATGCTGGGGAAGGTTTAGCAGGTCAATTAATGGCCATGTTTTTGTTTTCACTTTTGTTTACCAAATTTACTGATTGGTTATTGTGTTTCGCTAGAAGTCAGCTGTTATTTAGCAGACTTATGATAAAAACTGTTAACACCCTATTGTTTTTCTATGTTCAGAGGAGCCTTGACCACATTATTTGAACATATCCTTTCTTTCGGGCAGTAGGATTTCATTTTAGAGAATCTTGGTTGCTGTCTTAAGCAACTTGATTGACCAAGTGATGGCTTCTTAATTGTTTTAGCTGTCACAGAGTGGTGGAGTTTTTTCTAGATTTGATGATGTGTGGTTTGAGAAATCTCTCTCTCTCCCTCCCTCCCTCCATATGATTTATTTATTGTAGATAATTGATGTATGAGTGTAGGACAACCCCCCCCCCCCCA
>NC_068990.1:65185401-65198389 GCF_001194135.2 Octopus bimaculoides | reverse complement strand
AAAAATGCAGTTTTTAAATCATAATCTTTATTCTTATAATTTGTAGTTTATGAACACTTCTCTGAAATGTAAAATATTACTTTAATTATAAAATAACCCCAATAACAAAAATGAACTTAATGATAAAAACATCTGACTGTATCTTTAAAAAATGGCAGATACAAGCTGTTTCATCTCTATCTCAGGAGGCACATCTTTTATTTTAATTTTGGTTACCCTACAACCTAGATATGTGGGGACCATGATAAAATCTTTGTATTCGAAGGATTTGGTTGAGAGCTCTTTGGCTCTTTCTTCAGTGTTGAACCTTACTTTGACAGTTTCGTATTTTTTACCTTTAATGATATAATTTTTGAAAGCCCATATGGGTTTTGAACATTTCTCTATTTTGCTGTGTAGGGACCTCTAGCCTTTTGGATTTTTGAAAACAGTCATGCCTTTAAGTATGTCTCACCAAGTATCAAAAATTTGGAAATTATGTGCTAGACTGACCAATTTACAGCCACCACTTTGTAACTCATAACTGCATACCCTAAAACACAACAACTAGCAATTCATCATCTAATGTGGTTTTGCTGAGAAATTCAGACTCCCTTATAATGTTTAGAATGATCACTCAATGAAACTGAATATAATATTGTACATAATTATTAAAAATTGACAATTCTTTACTATTATGGGTGAAGAAACGATACAAAGAACATAATTTTAATATACTTAAAACACACACGTACACACCAATTTCAATTCCCTAAAAAATATATTATCTATGGTGTGTTCAAAAGAACAAATTTGAATAACAATACATGTATATTTTTGCAAAATATTGCTGAATGTTTCCTGCAAGGTATATTATAATGTACTCTCTCTTGTGTTCCTGTTTGCATACACAGCCTGGATGTAATATACACAGTACACTGCTGGAATGTAAGGTACACTGGGACATAATGCCTAGCTTGCATAAAGTGGGATATCTCGCTTTACTTGACTGGAGAATACTTCTGGCAGAACACCTCTAAGATAGAATATTTTCAGTTTTTCCACAATTGTTAGCCACAAGTTCCCATCAAAGTAGATCCTCTCCACTGACATTGGATGTTTAAGGGTCCAAACTACAAAATCACACCATTTTCTTCCAGTTAATGCCATCTGCCCTTGCACTTGATAAAAATAGGAGTGATGTCTTTTCAGCACAACTTCATTGTCTTTAACAGAACAAAAGAAAGAACTGTCTTTTACACATTCATGAGGGGATAACCGTTTCCATTTGTCACTTGATGGACATTTGATTTCAAGCAATCCTGGTCCGTCTGGAAAGTTAGGTATATCAACTAATCCATCTGGGCTTGCACCAAGATATGGATAGGAGGGATTAATAATCAATCCACAATCCTTCACACTTGTATTGGGGTGAACTGCCTGTATCCTTTTTGTGTACAATCGTCGAACAGCAGGCTCATGACTTATACCCCAGGAGATATGGCTATTTTTAAATTCGTTGTTATACCCCATTACTTGTTTTACAAGGTTGTCCGGTGGAGTCGTGTCTTTACGAACAAAGACATGACCAAAACTAGAACTGGTAATTCGACCCTTCCTTTGTTCTTTCCATGTTCTGTTTTTGTTTTGTCCCCTGGAAATAAGTTCAACTTGAACACACTGTTCCTCACTAATCTTTAAATTATTCAAGAATTTGTCAAAGAATTCCTTGACAGATTCAGTATCTAAATTAGTGCTGTCGTGAAATTGAAAGTCAATGTTGTCTTTAATAATATTAGGCACTTGTGTCGTCGCAGAGACACCCTGGTCTGGAGTGTTATCAAGTTTGCTGACTTTCTCAGAATTAGTTAGCCACCCTGCATTTGAATCTCTTTTGCATAATCTTTCTTTGAAACGTACTAAATTTACAGTAGCCTCAAAGGGCTTTGCAGTTGTATCACCTGCTACACTTGAAAAACTATCGCTAAGGTTTTTTCCAAATGACAGTTGTTCAGCTTTCTTAGGGCTCTGTTTTCGTTTTCTTGGATTATTCCACTTGCATTTCATGGCAGTTGGTGCCAAGGTCCCACGTTTCTTATTGGTAGCTATGTCCACAAGGGCATGTAATAAAGCTCCGATATGGTTACAGGCTTCTCCTTGTCTAAAATAAGAAATAGACTATTAGATAAACTTGAGATGTGTGTATGTGCATTTGTATTTGATAAATATGACAGGAATAAAAAAATATTCAAAATTAAGACTCATTTATTTATTGTTTTGATTATAAATTTATTTCCTTACATCCATAAAAAATTCAATTTATTATACAAGGGAAGAAAGTCAAAATACTTAAACAGGCTCTTACCCTGCAGTGCAGTTGCAATCAGCTGAATGCACATTGCCAGTGACCTTTGACATAATTACCCACACTCTGTGGTCAGGATTCTTTTTTGGGTTTGATGTCGGTATCGAAGGGATTACCAGACACCAGACAATACAGTGAGAGCAGCTTTCACTAATATCGTGGTATTCGATGCTGTGTACGTGTCTGTTGTGGTAAATTATGCCACTCCTTAACTGTTGCTTTGCCTTCATCCATAGTACGAGGTAATTATAAATGTCATTATCTGTGAAATTCGGCAACTTACAAAGAACTTTAGTCCAATCTGCTGAAAGCAGATTGGGATCAGGCAATATTTCACCGAGAGGAGATATAAGCTTCTGCTTATTCCGATGAAGTATCGTCCGATGAATTTATTTTGTTGACATTCTTCATCGACAGAATTTTTATACATTTCAACCTTTCAATCAAGTCCGCCTTTCTTCCAGTAACATACTGTCCATATAATCTTAAATATTTCTTTAACTCAGGCACAGTAAGTACTTCGATAGCTGAATCATCGAGCTGCTTTATATCCATGATAAGACGTAAAACAATAACAATAGCGTGGATAGTCTGCGGAAGTTTAATTGCCTACATGGAGCGCCGCCTAGCCAAGGGAGATAACCTACTTATAGGAAAGCCCTATAGCTGACATTTTGGGAGAAGGTATCCTTATTAGCAGAGAGTTGGGAGAACCTATATGAGATGTTTTTGCTTGTGAATTTAATAACTGCTCAAGGATCGAATGAATAAAAACTAACATAATGCAAATTTTTGTCTGACTTATGCTGGTGTTGAGAGAGTGCGGAAAGCTTGCTAATCTATGATTACTTCACCCTATAATAGGTAGTCCTAAGTCTTTGGAGAGTTTAATTACTTGTTTTTTCTCATACTGATCTAACACTTCATTGGTAGGCTTATGAAAAGTGAGTACCAACTCTATCATGGTCACAGTAAATATGGTAAATTGTTTGTCTCTAATTCTAATAGATACAAGGACATTTTTTTGGTGAAATTTATTTGTAAAAGACAATGCACACTGTCTGGCACTGTACCATGGCGATTATGATCAATATTGGCTTGAGGTGAATTTCACCCCAAACCAAAGAATGTAATAATGATAAAATTGATAATGGGGTCAAAAATTGCATGAGTGTAAACAGTTAAGAACAAAAAGAAAAAATTGGCAGAATATTGAATCATAAAAGCAGATAGCTTGGATTATCTACTGTCTTAAATAAGGCTGGGATTACATTGATCCTCTTGTATCAGTTAAAGGTGAAGGAGGTGTTTGTACATAGAAGTACCTCACAAGAAATGAAAATTTTAAAATTTACCTATATTTCAAGCCTTTATCCTTTCCCTAGCAGTCCATTTGAACAGTTAAAATGCATCTTCATAAAATTCATTTTTTATCCAAAGGTATATACTGAATTGCTTCAAAACACTCAACTTCTTTAAGAGCTTTTCTTAATGTTTTAACTGTGCGTTTCATTGTGGAAACCTAGTTCTTCAATGTGATTAGGATAGTTAAACCTTATAAATTCCAGTTTGACTTCTTTAATTCTCAAGGAAATATCTGGGAAAAATAGAAGAAATGATTGCAACAACATTAATGATCAAAGAAAAAATGTTTACAGTATAATACAGCCTGATGTATGCTGTACAATACAATCATAATGTATTGTCCAATGGCGACTATGCCTTTTTGGTGCTTCCATGACCCTATCGGCCATGGTGGCCACTTGATCGAGTGTGTTCGATTCAGAAGCCGTTGCCAAAATTGTCTGGACTTGCGATGGTAACCGTGTAAAGAATATTTTCCGAAGAAGTGGCCCATCAGATAATTCACCGCTGAGTCCGCGGAGACGAGTTAAAAACTCCGTTGGAGAGACAATTTGCTTCTTCCACACTCAATGAGAGCTTGTTTTAGACGTCTCGCTTATTCGCTGTCTGGCGTGGAAAAGAGACAGAATAGAAGCGGGAACGCTTGGATGTTGAATTCCACGCATGCGTGGTTAAAGGTGCAGTAATGGCGACTATGCCTTTTTGGCACCATATGACGTCACTACAGTCCTTTTACTAATTATTTCACTATTTTTGCACTGTCCATATATCTTTTGTGACAGCTGCTAGATATTGATCACAAACTTCGCCTACTTTATTATCATTATCATGTCTGACAAGCATTCACATGTCTATATGCTGAATGTCTGTTCAGTTTTAGGTGGGAAAATGCTTAAAATACTGAGAATATATTAAATTGTTTGCCTGTATCTAACAAGTGCATGTATTTAGCAAGTGCAGTGTTGTGAGTAGCTGGCATTTTGGGAGAATATATCCTTATTAATACAGAGTTTGGAGAACATATACAAGATGCTTTTGCTTGTAGATCTAATAAATGCTCAAGGATGATTTGAATAAAGACTAACTTAGTGCAAATTTTTATGTGACTTTTGCTGCCGTTGAATGACGGGCGATATGTACACTTTACAAAACCATATTCAACTATTCATACTAATAATCTATGATTAATGAGTTGTCTTAAGTTTTTGGGGACTCTAATTAGTTTTTTTTTTCCTCATACTGCTCTAACTTTTCATTAATAGATTCATGAAAAGTGAATACTATCTCTTTCATGGTCACAGTACATATGGTAAATTGTTTCTGTCTCTTATATCAGAATTGCACTTCAAGAAAGTTGTCAGAATATTTTTTTGGTAAAATCCATTTGTAAAATACAGTGCATGCTGTCTGGAGCTGTACTATGTGGATTATGACCATCATATGCTTGAATTGAATTTGCCCCCAAACCAAAAGATATAATAATGATCATAATAATGAAGACAAAATTGCAAGTGTGAACAATTAATAAGAGCTTTAAAAAAATAAATTATGTGGAATATTGAATCGTAAAACCTGACAGCTTGGATTATTTATTCTAAATAAAGGATGGGGGTCATACCAACCCCATAGTTCTAGTTAGGAGTTAAGGAGGTGTTTGTATATAGAACTACCTCAAAACAAATAAAGATTTAAAAATTTACCTGTATTTCAAAACTTCTAACAGTTCATTCTAATAGTTAAAGTACATCTTTATGAAATTCACTTTTATCCAAAGGTAGATATTGAATTGCTTCAAAATACTCAGCTTTTTCAAGAGATTTTCTTAATGTTTCAATTGTATGTTTCTTTGTGGAAACTTTGTTCTACAGTATGATTAGGATAGTTAAGCCTTATCAATGCCAGTTTGATTTCTTCAATTCCCAAGGAAATATCTGGGGAAAGATTTCAGAATAAGCTGCGGTTTGAGTTGCAACAAATATGTTTTACCTGGAAGAAGGGCAAAAACTCTGGGAATACTAAATTTACCTTCTTGGATATGGATACAATATAGCTGATAATATATTGATGGACTGATTTTAAAGGTACCATCTGCTGCCCAATTTGGAAAATGTATCAAATCTTCTAAGACATCTTCCATTGCAAATATTAGTAGTCTCTTCTCTCCAGTTGCAAGAAAACAGTAGGATTCCAGTATCTTGAAATTATTCCTTTGCTGTGGAATTGGTGGTTCGTTTGTGCTTTTTGTCTCCATTGATGTACATTGCTTCCCATTGATGATAAAGAGGGCATGTAAATAATCGAAAACCAATCTTCATTAGTGATCGTAGCTCCAATAAAACTTCTTGCTGGTTCACATACTGAAATTGAAGTAGTTTTTAACTCAGACATAACCTCTTGTGTTCCACTGCATGTATTCTTGCTTTGCAAGATTGTTCTACATATCTACCGTATGTTTTTGTTTCATTGACATTTTTCTTATGATATTGGTAGCTGTAATTTTCCTCATCAACAAATATCTTTCAGCCAGTGTTAGATTTTCTAAACATAGCTGTGAGTTTCAAATAAAACTTGGGTTTGATAACTGCTCAAGGATGGTTTGAATAACAACTAACATATTGCAAATTCTTGTTTGACCGACACTGGTGTTGAGAGAGAACTGAAAGTTTGCTAGTCTGTGATTATTACCTTCTGTAATAAGTAGTTCTAAGTTTTTCAAGAATCTAATTATCAGGTTGTAATGAAAGTTCTGTCCATCTTTTTAATTGAAATAAGTATAAAAATGCAGCCCAAACTACAGGGTGTTCTGGAAGTCTTGGGCACATTTTGACATTGAATATCTCGAAAACTATTAAGGACATAAAAACACATCTGATATATTCTGAAAGCCAGCAATTTCAAGTTTTTTTATGGAATGTTCAAAGATGTTCAATGTGAGCACCGTTGGTCACATGGCAATTGTCAAGCTGATAGTCCAATTCTTGCCAAATGCGTTCCAGCATTGCGTTGTTGATGGTTGTTTAGGAATGTGGGTTATACATCATTAGATGTACACCTGACTTTCCTACCACCTTGACGTGCTGAAAGGAAATGGAAATAACAGTCAGAAAGGAAAAAAAACGTCTGTGTTAGCTTGGCACAATGTGAGTTTGTATGTTCGAAAAATGCTAACGAGTTAATATCTCACTGAAATAGTTCAAAAGGTCGGTAAAAGGAAATGTCCGTGAAGTTGCTTGTGTGAAAACCACAAAAGTCTTATTAGCGAAGAAGTGTTTTGTTTACAAGCTCTATAAGTCATCGACAAAATAAAAACTTTATCGCAGAAAAAAAATTTTTCTTAGCTTTCTATTTGTGTGATGAAAATGTTGAGAGACGCTCAAGTTAGTCGTAGTTGATGATGGTGTCGGCGGCGTGTGGTCGTAAACTCGTGTTGCTCATACCAGCGATAATACCTTACGAGACGTCAAATTCATTTTTACACAGCGTCGTCTACTTGCTAAAAATGGCAGCAACATGCTCGTCACATGCGAACAATTTCAGTGAGTACATAATATTTATTGATGCTGATTAGTCCAGATCGTCATGGCTGCAGTCGTTCTTTAGTCGGGGTCACCACTTTAGGAATGTGGGTTATACATCATTAGATGTACACCTGACTTTCCTATATTAAATTAGAAGTGAACGGAACGCAGAACTCCAAACTGATCAACAACAACAATATTTATTTATGGTGGAAAATATACAGCTTCCAATTGTCCGGTTTCTGAGTAGCCTGAATGTAGATGTACTGTCCCTAGAGATGAATCGTTGGAGAGACAACTTGCTTCTTCCACACTCAATGAGAGCTTGTTTTAGACCGTCTTGCTTGTTCGCTGTCTGGCATGGTAAGAGACAGAATAGAAGCGGGAACGCTTGGATGTTGAAATCCACGCATGCGTGGTTAAGGATGTAGCAATAGCGACTATGCCTTTTTGGCGCCAATATGACGTCACTACAGTTGCAACAGCTTTCATTATTTGAGCCTTCAGTTCATCCACATCTTTGGAAGGGGAGGCACAGACCAGTCCTTTCACAAACCCCCACAAAAAGAAATCGCAAGGTGTGAGATCTGGAGACATGGGAGGCCAGGGCATGAGACCGTGATCATCTCGCCCAGACCATCCAATCCATCTGTCTGGCAGTATTGTGTTCAGATATTGTCTAACTCTGAGGCTCCAGTGCTGTGGCGCCCCATCCTGTTGGAAAATGAAGTCGTCAGACTCTTCCTCACTCATCTTGTCCATTGACCAGTTTTCCAGCATGTCGAGGTACATGTCACCATTGTTATTGCTCCTTCAAAGAAAAATGGTCCGTAGACAGCTTTCTTGGACTGGCACAAAACATGTTCATCTTTGGGGAATCTCACTGATGCTCAAGAAGTTCATGTTTGGTTTTCAGTACCTCATATGCGAGTGTTATGCTTGTTAACTTTGCCATTTACGTGGAAGGTTGCCTCATCGCTAAAAACAAGCCGGTCATCAAATCTGTCATCTTCCAACTTCTCTTGCATTGCAATGCAAAAGTCACGATGATCTGGTTCATCAGTATCCTGCAACTTTGGACTAACTGTAATTTGTAAGGTATCATCTGCAGTCGTCTTTTTAAGATATGCCAAACAGTTGTTGTAGGAAGCTGAAGTTCCCTACTGGCTCTTCTGATTGATTTACAGGAGGTCTGCTCGAAGGCAGTTTGAACACGCTCAACCATATCATCTGAAGTTGAGGAGTGTTCTGTTCTCTTAGCTGGGCACAAACATCCATCCTTCGTGAATTTACCATGCCATCTCAATTTGGACTTCCTTTCTGGTGCCTTTTTTCGGAATTTTGTGTGAAATGCACGTTGAACAAGTATCCATGATTCAGTTTTTGCAAATTGAAAGACGCAAAACGCCTATTTTGGTTGAGTGAACGCCATTACTGGCTCTGAAAAAATATGAAAAAATCATTAGCATTACAAAAAAACTTAATGAATTTAGCTTTAAAATGGTACCAGTTTCGTCTTACTACCAATCATAGTCCAGCAGATATGAGGACTTGAAATGTGCCCAAGACTTCTGGAATACCCTGTATATGTTTTTTAATCATCAACATAGTCACCAGTCTTTTCAGTGACATCTTCCCATCTTTCCCTAAGCATTTTGATACCCTTTTCATAAAATTCAATTGGTTTTGACTCAAAAAAAGAAACTAGCTTCATTTCAACCTCTTCTCTTGAAGTAAGCCAAAGTTCTGCAAATTGATTTTGTAAGCTTTTAAAAAGATGGTAATTTGTTGGAGCAAGGTCAGAAAAATATGGTGGGTGAAGCATAATTTCTCAGCCAAAGTCTTCTAGGAGATTCTGGGTCACTCTTGCAGTGTGGAGTCTGGCATTATGCTGCAGGATCATTCTTTTTCTGTTTACCAACAAAGGCCATTTTTCCTGCAAAACTGTTTTTAAACATCTTAGCTGCTGGTAGTAAACTCCAGCTGTTATTGTTTATCACCTAACAGCTCATAATAAACAATTCCCTTCATGTCCCACCATACACTCAAAAGAATCTTCTTTGGATGCAGACGACTTCAAGGCTGTTGGATAGGTTTTGAATTATGGCTGAGCCACTGCCTTTTGCACTTAACATTATTGTAGAGAATCCACTTCTCATCTCCAGTAATGATTCTGTCTAAAAAAAAGTGTTTGAAATTCATGTGAATGCAATGGGACACAGCAATCCACATGTTGTTTGTGATTGTTTTCTGACAGATCATGTGGAACCC
Source organism: Octopus bimaculoides (assembly GCF_001194135.2). Taxonomy (NCBI): domain Eukaryota; kingdom Metazoa; phylum Mollusca; class Cephalopoda; order Octopoda; family Octopodidae; genus Octopus; species Octopus bimaculoides. The sequence goes on along the minus strand of NC_068990.1, from coordinate 65,188,891 downwards.
ATTGTCCAGCCTTGGAGACTTTACCAAGTCTTATTATTTCACAATGGATGGTCATATGGTTCACATTAAACTCTGCTCAGTTCCCTAGTTGTAACGGTTGGATTTTCATCAACAGTAACTAGTAATTCCTCAGAATTGAGTCCTTTGGGGGTGTCCTTCTCTTCATCTTTTAGACTGAAAACCATCTTCTGCATGTCCTTTCTTTCATCACATCGTTTCCATAAGTATTGTTGAGTGATCTTGCTGTATTCCCCATCTGGAATTCAAACAGTAAAACATGCAGTATGTGCTCTTTACTTGGCATGTACGTTTGGGTCATCTGAATGAAGAAATAATATTTTAGCTACTAATATCATTTAGAAGCTAGACTGGGGTAATCATGTCTTATAATTATCCTTAAAAAAAAAAAAAAAACAGACAGAACTTTCGTTACAACCTCATAGATTGTTCTTCTTATTCTGCTCTAGCTCTTCATTGGTACACATGAAAAGTGAATACCAACTTTTATCATGGTCAGAGTAAATATGGTAAATTGTTTCTCTCTCTAACATGTGAATTGTATTACATCCTGAAAGATGTAAGAATATTTTTCGGTGAAATCTATTTGTAAAAGACTGCATGTTGTCTGGAACTGTACCATGTGCATTATGATAATTATAGGCTGAGAGACAATTTGACCCCTAGCCAAAGAATGTAATAATCATAATAATAACGGAGACAAAATTGTATGAGTGCAAACAGTTAAGAAAAAAATTAGGTGGAATATTGAATCATAAAACGTAATGGCTTGGATTATCTAGTGTTCTAAATAAAGATTGGGGTCATATCAACCCCATTGAACCAGTTAAAGGTTAAGGCAGTGATTGTATGTAGAACTACCTCATAACAAATAAAGATTTAAAAATTTACCTATATTTCAAACCTTTATCTTTCTCTAACACTGCATTTCATTAGATAAAGTACATCTTCATGAAATTCACTTTTTATTGAAAGGTAGATATTGAATTGCTTCAAAACACTCAGCTTAAGAGATTTTCTTAGTGTTTCAACTGTGCTTTTCATTGTGGAAACTCAGTTCTTCAATATGATTAGGATAGTCAAGCCTTATAAATTCCAGTTTGACTTCTTTAATTCCCAAGGGAATATCTGAGAAAGATAGAAGAAATGAATACAATACCAGTAATGATCATATTAAAAATGTTTACTGTATAATACAGCCAGATGTATGCAATACAGTATAGTCATTCATAATGTACCATGCTTTTGCGAATTATTTCACTATTTTTGCACTGTCCATACATCTTTCATGATAGCTTCTGGATATTGATCACAAACTTCACCTACCTTCTTATCATTATCATATCTCGTGTCTATATTGCTGAATGTCTGCTTAAAATATTGAGAATATATTCAAATTTTTGAAAGTGCAGTGTTGTAAATAGTTGGCATTTTGGGAGAATATATCCTTATTAGCAGAAAGTTTGGAGAACTTATTATCCTAAATGTTTTTGCTTATAGATTCAACAACTGTTGAACGATGGTTTGAATAATGACTAACGTATTACAAATTTTTGTTTGACTTACACTGGGGTCAAGAGAGAGCTGAAAGCTTACTATTCTATGATTATTATGCGCCAAAGTAAGTTTTTGGAGAATCTAATATTTTTATTTTCTCATACTGCTCTATCTTATTATTGGTATACCTATAAAAAGTAAATACCAAGAGTGTGAACAGTTAATAAGAACATTAAAAAAAAAATTGTGGAATATTGAATCATAAAACCTGATAGCTTGGATTATCTAATCTCTTAAATAAGGCTGGGGTCATGTTGACCTCATGGTACCAGTTAAGGGTGAAGGAAGTGTTTGTACGTAGAATTAACTCACAACAAATGAAAATTTAAAAATTTCCCTATATTTCAAATCTTTATCTTTTTCTAATGTGCATTCCAATTGTTAAAGTACTTCTCTGTAAAATTCACTTTTTATCCAAAAGTATATCCCGAATTGCATTAAAACACTCAACTTCTTTGAGAGCTTTTCTTAGTTTTTCAACTGTACATTTCTCTGTGGAAAGTGTTCTTCAATGTCATTGGGATGGCCAAACCTCATAAATTCCAGTTTGACTATAATCCCCGAGGAAATATCTGTGAAAGATACAAGAAATAAATGCAACAACATTAATGATCATATAAAAAATTTTTTACTGTATAATACGGCCAGAGGTATGCTGTAAAATACACTCATTCATAATGTATGGTGCTTTTGCTAATTATTTTACTGTTTTTACACTGTCCATGTATCTTTCATGGCAGCTGCTGGATATTGATCACAAACTTTACCTTACCTATCTTATCATTATCATGTCTGACAGCATTCATGTGTCTACATGCTGAATGTCTGCTCAGTTTTAGGTGGAAGAGTGCTTAAAATATTGATAATATATTGAATTGTTTGCATGTATCTAACTTTAGCAAGTGGGGTGTTATAAATAGCTGACATTTTGGGAGAAAGTGTCCTTATTGGTAGAGAGTTTGGAGAACCTGTACAAGATGTTTTTCCTTGTGGATTTCATAACTGTTCATAGATGGTTTTAGTTATGAATAAACATATTGCAAATTCTTGTTTGACCTACACTGGTGTTGAGAGAGAACTGAAAGTTTGCTAATCTATGATTATTACCCACCGTAATAGCTAGTTCTAAGTTTTTGCAGAATCTAATGTATATATGCAGTTCTGTTTGTATTTTGTGATCACGCCTGTTTGTTCTGCTATAAGTACCAGATTCGTGCTTCTTTTTTGGAGGCATTCGGTTGACTGATGCTTGTACGTCTGATGTGTTCTATTTATACTTAGTTGTCTTCACAATAGATTTTTCGCTGTCGCTGGTGCTTATACATATTTAAGGGAGGCACCTCTTCTTTCAGTTACATCGATGCCTCAGAGCTTATACAGGGTGGGGCATAAATACTGTTACAAAATAAAACACAGATTTATCCCGACAAAAATTTATTTAACAACCCACTATTACAAAATTTGCTTTGCAAATGCCCAAGGAACAATATGGTGTAACTTTTATTCAAAATGTTTACCTTGTGCCTTCACAACACTACGAAGTCTTTTGGGGAAGTCATCTATAGCAGCACGCACAACATTTAAGGGTATTTTATCCCAGCACTTGGTCAATTTTTTCTTTAGAGCTTCAATATTTTGGCAAGGAGTAGAGCAGGCTTCATTCTCCAGAATTGACCACAAAGAATAATCAAGAGCGTTAAGATCAGGTGATGAGAGAGGCCATTCTTCTTTGCTGATCCAGGACGGACAGTTGTCTCTACACCACTGTTGTGTTAATCGAGACGTGTGGCTCGTCGCCCCATCTTGTTGGAAAGTCCAAACTTCATCACCGCACACCGAATTGCACCATGGTATAAACGCGCCTTCCAGAATGTCCTCGATGTACTGTTCTTTGTTTATCTTTATTCCTTGAGGG
>NC_068990.1:65171733-65184452 GCF_001194135.2 Octopus bimaculoides | reverse complement strand
GGTCCAAACTACAAAATCACACCATTTTCTTCTAGTTAATGCCATCTGCCCTTGCACTTGATAAAAATAGGAGTGATGTCTTTTCAGCACAACTTCATTGTCTTTAACAGAACAAAAGAAAGAACTGTCTTTTGCACATTCATGAGGGGATAACCGTTTCCATTTGTCACTTGATGGACATTTGATTTCAAGCAATCCTGGTCTGTCTGGAAAGTTAGGTATATCAACTAATCCATCTGGGCTTGCACCAAGATATGGATAGGAGGGATTAATAATCAATCCACAATCCTTCACACAAAATAGTTTTGAACTTTTGTAACAGTATTTATGCCCCACCCTGTATATATGAGGACAGGGAGACTGTAGTTGTTGTTTTCCCTGGTAAGTGTCGATGGAGTTGAATAGAAAAGAATACCAGAGAAGGGGATGGACGCAGGTGTGAATTGATGCCCCCTCTAACCTCACTTACCTCTTAGCATCGACATCGAAAAATATTGTGGTCAATGCGTGCGTGCGTGCATCTCATAACTTACCACTGTAGCTGGTTGCAGGTGTGTGCTTGCTTCACAATATTTCAGTGTAGCTGGTTGCAGGTGGTGTGTGTATATATATATATATATATAATAATAATAACAATAACAAAGACAGGAAGTAAAGTTCAATTGTTTTATTGAGATAAAGAAAATATGCCTGCAGACGCGCTTACCATTGAAAAAGTGAAAGTGAAAAATCTATTGTGAGATTATAATGTGTATAATGTTTTTAGATTTTAGTCAGAAAATTTCGGGTGAAGGTAAAGGAGTCCATTCATTTTCATTATTTCTCTTCAGATGAAAATAAGCAAGCAGGTCTGATAACTCCGTGCAGTATGCATGCTAGTGCATTTTGTTCAGGATCAAGTTGGCTGAGTGGTGGTAATTGTTGAAGTAGTGGTGGAGAGTTGTTCCAATTGTTTACGCATGCTTCTGTTAGTTCGTTGAGGTTTATTTGTTTAGGTGATGGAGTATGTAATTCTGTTTCTAGTTTTCTTTTAACTTTGTTTACTTTTCTTTTGGTGTTGGGTGAATTGCAGTCGGAGGGTAGTATGTTGAAATACTTAGAATCTGGTGGTACATTTTTTTCTGTGTATATTTTTGTATATGCGTGGCTGATGTATTTGTCATTGTATTTTTTCCATATGGTTAACCACATGAGTGGGTTCTGTTCGACTTTACCCCATTGTTTTAGTTGTTCCATAGCTCTGGTTGTTTCCCAGTAGAAAAGTCTGTTTTTTATAGCATCTTTCTCTTGTAGGACAACTCGCCATGGGTCTACGTTACTTGTTGAGATACTGGGAGTTCTTTTAAGAATTCTTTTGTTCTGGTGTTTTATATTGATGTATGTATCTGTACCTTCCAAAATACACTTTGCCTCTTCAACATTTTGGTTTGTAAACCACGTTTCATCTGTGTAGATAAGAGTTTTATCTAAACAACTGCCGAAGGTGAAGTTTTCACTGGCTTGACACCTCATCCTTCCACTGTTCATTAAGCCATTTCGAAGTGATCTTAAGCTGTGTGATTTTCCGCTGTTAGACGATCCTGTTATGTGCAGGGATGGGGAGAACAATACACTTAATAACTCATCAGTTTTGGCATCTAAAAAATTCACCAATTCGTAAAATATTTCAGATGGGACAAAGGCAAGTGCTTTCCTTCATTTCTCTTAAAATGTAAACACTTCTCTTCGTAGGAAAATAGTAAGCATTTTAAATAACTCCGTGCAGTATGCATGCTAGTGCATTTTGTTTGATGAAAAGGGTGTTACTGGTTTCAACAAACTAGTGTTGCAGTCCACAAGACTGTATTGCATCGTAAACATGCCCCTATTAGAGAAAGATGTTTTTGAGATTAACCATTTTTAATCTTGTTAAAATCTGCGACCATGAGTGGATTCGTTTTGGGGTATCACTTTAACCCTGACACTGTTCATCGCCCTTGCACTTGAAAAAGCTACGTGAAGCATGGCTGTAGCAAATGTATGCCAACTCTATCAAATATTTGCCCTGGTGCTTTATTGATTATCATAGAATAGGACAGATGAACCGGGAACTGGGTCCGATGCAGAACGAATGGAATGTTTGCATCACTCAGAGTAAGTTTGATTCTTGGAATCAGTGCTCTCGTGTGAGAATGAGATCAACTTATAATTGTTGCTTCGATGCTATGCTCTTGGCACTGAAGTACTTTCAAGTGAGTTCCGTTGCATAGACCTTCTGTTATAGAGAGGTGTCTAAGAAGCATGGTTATTGCTCCAACTTTTAAGTTAAGGTGATGGGGAGGCATTCCAGAAGGTGTAGGAGAGTTTATAAAATTCCAAGAGATAATTCTGGGCTTCTTCATTATCAGAAGTTACTGAGTTGGTGCTTGGATATGTCTTAGTTTTAGTGGGTAATCTAGTTAGAATTTCTTCATTTACTGCTAAGCAGTCCGAATTTTTCGGGGGTGAGATCACTCTATTTTACCTTTCTTCTGCTGTACAGTTGTCAAATATATCAGATACCAAAGAATTGTTATATATGCATGCCTCAGGAATATCAATAGTATCTTCTGCAAGATTATCCAGAGAGCTTTGAAGAAATCCACTTCCAAGTTGTAGCCACCTCAAAAAATCTTGTTTGTTTGCATTTGTTTTCTTGTTTTACGTAAGTTGCATTTGATGAAAATTATCCCACATCGAGGAGCATTTGAGGCAGGCATCAAGTACAGCTGCAGGAGGAACTCTGGGAACATCTAGAAGAACTTGTCTAAAATCTCCTAGTACAATAATTTTCACACCAAATATACTATTACTATTCATAATATCTCTTGAACAATTATCTGTAACTTTCAAAGCATAAACTGGTATCAATGAAGCTTCATCAATAATGAAGACCTTTACTTGCCTTAGAATGTTTCCTTAATCAGAATTTGGTGGAACATTGCACACGTTTCACTCAAAGAAACTGGAAGCTTGAATATACTGTGAAGAGTTTTACCACTTTACAAGAATGTTGCAGCAGTAAATATGAAGATTCATATTTACCCAACATTCTACGGTAAAATAAATGTGTATATTACAAAAAAAGTAACAAAAAATAGAGCAAACACATTCTTAAGAGGGTCCCAGATACAATTTGCTGCTCTCCATAAGAAAGCGATGGAGATGTTCAGCATGATTTGGAATAGACTTTATGAACAGATACCTTGCCACCTACTACTTGAGATACTTACACATCCCAAGTTTTGTAGGCTGATAATTGGTGCAGGTGGATTAATCAAGGACCTGTGGTGTCCTCGGCCTTCGTCTCTGGAATCATCATTAAAATGCCTCTGAAGTGAACGTTAATCTTGCCTTTGGAATAGATGAGTTAACCACTGTGCTTCTACTCCAGCAGCTTGCTTCCTGGCTCTCTCATTCTGCTGTTTCCCTTGTTATCCCTCCTCAGCATAATAAGCTTCTTGTAAAGTATATACTTCACAAGTCCATTAGAGGTCTTCTCTTCTCTCTCACTTTCTTAAACTGCCCTTCCGAAGCTCTTAAGCTCTCTTCTCGATTGGACAATTCTGTTGGCTCTATTACTCATAACAGAGAGGCTTCACTTTTACTTTCTCCTCCTGTCTAAACCTTTCAGCTGCCGGACTAATGAGTATAATGGTCATTACCTGAAGGGGATGATTAGCATCCATCTCCTTGTTAGCTCAAGTTCACTTCTGATGATGCTCTGTTACTCTGCTTGGGTCAGGGGATTGCAACATCTGGTAGTTGTAGGAACTGTGGATGACTCCGGCCCTGATTCCTCCTACATCTTAGAAGTATTTTGCTGAGGTATATGCACCACCTCCACATATTTTGTTTTGACCTGGTGGATATTCAGATCCCACAGGTCCTTACAAATCTTTCCACAAATACAGTCCAAATCCATTGTTGATTTGTTGTTACCAGTTGGTCTGTGTGATTGGGATTCTCATTCTGCCCTCCCTGTCAGGAATCCCTGGAGGTATTTCTCCTTATCATTGATCACAGCTTTCTCTAGGTTCTTCCTAACAGGTGCATCTGAAGCTGCTAATACTTACCACCCTACTGCCATCTCCCCAGGCTGTCTACGATGAAAGATAATCATCTGAGCAGGTGGGTGGGATTGGAATCCATGTTCTTTTGTTAACATCTCAGTATAATTACTGCTATACTACATGTCATAAACTTGGGGGAAATGAAAACCAATAAAGACATTGCCTGTTGAACTGTACACAATCATATTTTTTTTGTTTACTGTCCCAGAAGACAATATTAACTTCTAATTTATCCATACTACCAACTAATGCTAACCTTGATGGATATTTTATATTTCAGTAATATAGCTATCTTTAGTAAAATTATTTTAGATCTAACCCTCCAAATGGAAAGTAGGAATAGAACCTGTCCTCAGTCAGTCTTACAAACAAAGGTAAAATATATAGAAATCAACTAAGTACTATTATTTTGTACACATCATCTTACCACCTTTTACTTTCTGATTGCTTTACCTTCAGGATATCCCTGTCAGACAACTTTGGAGTCTCAATTAAAATATTTTCAAGTTTTTAACTTTATTGTAATGTTTATAATCTCAATTTGTAATCTATATTTTATTAACATTTCTCTCCTCAACAGCCAATTGATGATCACTGTGGCTTGGCTACTATTACAATTCCTACAGTGATATCTGAATATTTTGGTCTGTAGCAAAATACACTTACCTTTCTAAATTTCCTTCAATAAGACATCCTATATATTCTAACAATGCTGCAATTGTCTCATTTAATTTTCAGCAGATTATGCTTTTTGTATGTAAGAAAAGCAGCAGGATTACACAGAAGTTTACTAGATATAAAATGTGGAGGGTAATGGAGTTTGTCTATCTTTTAACATCTTGGTGTAATTACAACTATACTACATGTTCACAATAAAGTCTGTGTGGCTTATTGCTGTTTTCACAAATATAAAACTTCTCCCCAAACTTTGATTTTCACTAAATTTTCAAACACAAACTGGTTTTGGAACATTTCTTCTTTCTTGCTCATAATCTTTCATGTACTCTTTAGACACACACCAAGACTTTGTTTAATTATAAAACTTGCATTTGGTGCTCAATTCTAAATTAATTGTCAATAAATTTAATTTGTCAAACTTATTGATCATAATAAAACTATATGTATATGTTTCTTAAAATTATCTGAGCAATCAAAGAAAAGTGTCACTAGTTCCAATGCAGATTTTTTTTTTTTTTTTGACCAAATAATTATGACCAGGTTTTGTTATCTAAGTTCAATGTAACTATCAAAACTACTAAAACAAGTGTGAAGGATGCACAAAACTCCTAAAAACCAATAAATGAAGTGTAAAGATATCAAAATGAAAAGTAAATTATATTCTCACACTAGTAAATGTTATTAACATCTAATTATTGACTAAGATATGTGTGTTCAAATCCCATTGGGTTCTCATTTTTATTCATATTTCTATATTTTGCACATCAACATTTTTATTACTTTGTCCAGATGTAAGCATGGGCTCACTGCTCAATACTAAGTTGACAATCCATAAAAGTAATTTAACCTTTATTATCCCAAGAACAGAAGAAATCAATCAAAACCCATGAAACCAAGGAGATCGATTCATAAGGAGTTTATTATAGACCTTTGCAGACGGATTTTTGCTATTTTGGTATTGATTGCATGTTTTATCTTACCAATACATTTGGTAGATATCATTATATAAAAACATGTATACAGCCTCTTGTATTATAGTAGAAACAGCTATTTAACCATTGCCAATGGAGTTTTTTAACATCAACGCATCCATGAAGGACATCCCTATTCCACCAAAAAAAAGTTTATATTAAGCAGCTTATCCAGAAAACTCATTCGTTTATAAATAGAGTTAGATGGAATATTCATATTCTAGTAAATACAAATGACTTCAGTTATTAGGTTTGTAAAATATAAATCATTTATCATATCTAAAGGTTCCAAATTTACTGTAATTCATTGATAATAAAGTTGTTGTTTACTGGTATAACTTGTGATTTGTTGACACATCTCTTAATCACCATTATCTTACATTTGTCTTAATCACCATTATCTTGTATTAGTCTTATTTTGCAGCTAGTACTAGCATGGGGAGACAATGGTTATCTGAGTAGCAAACCAAAGTTTCCTACTTGAATAAAGACAAGATTTAGTGACCATCTCTGAAAACAAACAAGACAGTCACACATGGAACACTCTGGTCATAAATCTATCAATTTTTTCTCGATACATTTGAATGATTTGTGGTATATATCTGCGAGCATAATAAAGCTGAAGATTAAGTTGAACTTGTTATTGTAATATAAATTACATAATCTTCACACATTTCACTAACAGCATACAAGTCTGTTGTTGGGTAATCATTATATAGACAATTGCATAACCACCTAGAAATGCCAGGTCTTTAGAAGAAAATAATTATTTAATCTATTTTTATTTATCAGCCTGTTAAATGGCAGTTCTCGTTTAGTCCTGCATACCATCTGAGATCTGAGGAAAGTAATAAAAATAGATTAAATATTACTATTTTCTTGTGAAGATCTGACATTTCAAGGTGATTACGCAATCATCTCTATAATGATTACCATACAGTATACTAGTGAAACGCGTGTAAAGATATAATTTATGATGTTACTAGCAATGCACCCTGGTTTTGCCCAGGTGTTATGACCTACAACCACATTGTATTATCTGTTCCTTTCTTATGGGCAGAATCAGCACATGAGGAGTATGAAGCAAAGAACTCTTCTTTATAAACACGTTTTTCAGTCATTTTCTGATGAACAACGTTGCAGTTTCCATCTATCAAATTCAGTCACAAGTCTGTGGTTGGTCTAGGGCTATAGTAGAAATCACTTACTCAAGGTACCATGCAGCAGTACTGAATATGAAACCATGTGATTGGGAAGTAATCTTCTCAGCCACACAATCATTCTTGCACCTAATGTGTGTGTTTACATTTGCTGTTAAATCAAGTATTGTGTCCCACTATGTCTCAAAGTTAGCAGTTCATCAAGAAGAGACATATAAAATAAATACCAGATTCAGATACGTACTGAGGTCAGTATGATCAATTAAATTTTTAAAGGTGATACTCCATCATGGTGACAGTTAAAAGACTAAATCCAGTAAAATAATGTTTCTCGGACTTAATGGCTTCAAATCTAAGGTAATTGATTACTAACCACAAGTTAATGAATTGAAAGCTTTGTATTGAACTTTCACTCTGTACGATAACACTACATGTACATCTCAGTCTCTTTGACTTCCAACTATTAACAATTGTAATTTGAAGTTGAATGGTTAGATGTTCAAATTTCTTTAAAAATTATTGTGCAAAATATTCTGAGAAAAGTTTTTTTTCACCACAACAAAACACAGGTATCTCTGTAGTAACTTGATCTACTACAAATAGCAGCCAAATCTCTCTTAAAACACACCCTTTCATCAAGAGAAAGACAGAGATTTACAGTATTTCAGGAAGAAAAAAAAGAAACTACACACACACAGACACGTGTATATATGCATGTGTATATATCAACACATAGGTATACATGTGTATGTACTTCTATATATGGATATGTGTGTGTGTGTGTGTGTGTGTGTGTGTGTGTGTGTGCATGCTCACATGAATCTGTTTGTATGTAATTTTATGTCCTTTGTATAAGACATAATATTTATTTCTGTCTGTCCCTAACTAATTATGGTCTAATATCACTTCACCATCCTTGATTTTAAAAGCTATTCTGTTTTTTTCTTTTTCTCTCTCACTTTTTGGTTTGATAGAGACATTGCATTGTTCAAACTTCCTTGAAAGAGTAAGCAGTCAGGAAAGTTTGTGCAAGTGTGAAAAATAATGCGAAAGGGAATGTAGTGAGAGAACATGGAAGGAGGGAGATAAGGATTAGGAAGATGAGGAACAGAAGAAATTGTGTGCAGGTAAGTTTGTGTGAGTGGGAGATAGAGAGGAGGGGAATGCCATGATTGGTGAACATGAATGGAGAGAGGGAGGGGTGGTGGGCTTAGACATGAACAATGTGCTTTTAGGGTTTTGTTTTTACTTAGATGGATAGTTCTTCTCAAGCACAGCAAATTCCTAATCACCTCGGTCCTTTGTCATCAGTGAGGTTCAACATTTTTCACCACATTGTCCTATGCCTTCCTCCACAGGTTCCATCCATATTTAGAGACATGCACTTCTTTATGTGGCCGATCCTCATCTGTATACGTACATAACATGACCATATCAGCACAGTCATCTCTATTGCACACCACTTCTGGTGCTTCTTTGGCCCAGTTATTTTTGCAACACATTTACACTTTGCTGAACACGCATGCCGACATTGCACATCCAACAGAGTATGCTAGCTTCATTTCTCTCAAGTCTTCACAAGTTCTCTGTACTTACGGTCCAGACCTGACCATGTAGCATAGCTGTTCATACACAAGCATCATTCAATCTACTTTTCATTCTGAAAAGAGGTTATTACCAAGAAAGGTAATATGCTCTTTGAACTTTCCCCATTCAATTGTGATGTATAAGCAGCTATGCTTTCAGAGGAAGCAATTACACACACACACACATACACACACACATATATATATATATACACAGACACACATATTTATACAGTTCATCATCGTTGTTTAACGTCCGCTTTCCATGCTAGTATGGGTTGGATGATTTGACTGAGGACTGGTGAACCAGATGGCTGCACCAGGCTCCAATCTGATTTGGCAGAGTTTCTACAGCTGGATGCCCTTCCTAACGCCAACCACTCAGAGTGTAGTGGGTGCTTTTACGTGCCACCGGCACGAAGGCCAGTTTAGCGATTCAGATAATTTCTCATTCGTACAATGCAAATAAGAACACCACTCTCTGGTTTTGCAAGCGAAGATGAAAACAATGACTGTTTAAAATGCAGGTGGTATGATTTGGTGTGCTCTTTACTGTGTACTACTATTGAATACATGAAGAGTTAGTCTGTACTGGGAGTTAATGTGTGAAGCAGTTGGTTCGGAGTGTGCTGAAAGTCGATGTGAAGTCAATGTGAGTGGTTTATGTGAATAGCTGGTTCACAGTCAGTGCCATGCAGTCGATGTGAGGCAGTTCATGTTGAATAGTTGCCACAGTAATTGATGTCAGAAGTGGAATATGTATTGTGATGGTGAATGTCAGTGGTAAATGTTAACTTTGCTGCGAGGAGAACAAAGTTAGTTCGATGTGACAGTGAATGTCTGTAGTTAATGTGACCAGTGAACTTGGCAATATAAAGAATGCGGAATGATTACTGGACTAATGTGAATTCGGAAGTAATAACATAATCTAGTTGAAAGAAAAGATTAAAAAAAAAAAAGCGGTAGAAAATAAATCATTAGACTGGTGAATAAAAGAAGAGTTCACCAAAAGACGTCTACATATTTCAAAGGTAAATAAAAGAACTCTCTAAAGAACTATTTATTCTATAAATGTTTATTCACTTCTTACTTAAAGTTCTTGTAGTTTGCTAATACTCAATGGTTTTGTTTGTTATTGTCAACTCTTCTGACTTCTGTAACTACTGTTTCTTCTGCTCTAAGCAAGTTAACTCGCTGACGTTATCTGAGCTACAGAATACAGACTGTTGGAGTCGATTGGTGGTGTCGGGAGGTCACACATGGTGCAACAATACTGACAGGCAAAAACACACGTGGATGTATAAACAGGAGAAACATTAATATATGCAGCAAAGTTTATTTGTTCAAATCTGATGTTCCATACTGTGTCTACACTGAGTTTCTTACTTTTATGTATATATATAGTTAAAAGAAAAAATGGGATTTTAAAAAAATCCTGGCAGATATCAGTAAAGAACTCAGTATTAAAAGAACTTGGTTAAATGTTTAATCAGATACCAGTAAATGTAAGTAGAATACATATCCCAGGTAAATCCAACAATCCTTTTGTAGAAATTTGAGAAATTCAAAGTATTTAACAACAAAAAATTGCATATGAAGAAAATCATATCTTTATTTTCGATCTCACCTTATAAATCCGACAATTGTTTCAATTGCATTAAAATTATATACATGCATACGTGTAAATATTTTTATATATATAGAAAAGATCATTAAAATTAATAATAATATCCTTGAAAATACATGTTAATACAACATGAACATCTGAAAAAATTAGCAGTTAATAAACACTAACAATTCAACCTAAAACACTCCATTGGATAATGAAATTGTTTTATAAAAATATAATGTACAGATAATGAATTTCCTGAATTGGGAGGTGGATTATATAGAGATGATGCTCTTTTCACAATACATAGTTCTAATATGGTTAATTTAGAAAGGTCTGGAAAAAATCTTTCAAAATTCTTTAAGCGTCTTGATCTTTCTATCACTATAGAAAATGTCTATACTAAGGTTAACTTCTTTGATATTCTTGATTTAAGTGCTGAGCTATACCAACTTTATCATAAGCCTAATGAATGCTTAAGATATGTAAATAAAAATTCTAATCATCCAAGGAGCATAATAAATTCTATCATTAAAAATATATCTACTCATATTTCGAGGCTTTTGGCTAATGAGGATGTATTTAAATAAAATCAAAATTACTAGAACCATACATTATTTGAAGCTGGATATAAAAATAAAATTTACTATATCCAAAATCATAATAATAAAATTCCAGAAAATGATAGAATTTTCAATAAGCTGAAAATTAATAGGGAGGATAATAAAACTAAAGAGTTAGAAATAAATGCATTAGACATCTTTTTTAACAAGCTAAATAAAAGAAAGAGCAATAATGATACAAATGTGATAGACAATAAACTAGGTATTGAAAATGGACATATTATTAAGTATAGATATAAATCTATAGATACTAAACATGTGGTTGGTATGAATATTAATGATAATAGTAATAATAGTAATAACAAATTTAGGAATAAAAATTACAATAGGAAAAAATTCAATTTTAATAAAAGTAATCTGACGAAGAAGTATATATTAATAACAAAAAGAATAGATCAACAAATATATGGTATAATGCTCTATTCTTGTATTCAATAGCTTCTAATAGCCCTCGTAAATTCTTTGCAGCACTAGATAGGTATTTCCCACCTTCAAGTAAATATGAGAAATTTAATAGATATAGTGTAAAGTTTTCATATTCAATCACTAGTAATTTAGCTAGGATTATTGCAGCACACAATAAACAGAAAATTAGGGAATATCTAAATTTTAAATCTATAAATAAAAGTAGAACAGATAATGTGTATAGTGAAATTAACTTTAATGATACTCTTTCTGAACAAGGTCTCGGTTCTATAACTGATCACAGCTCTGATAAAACAGTTAGGCTTTCACCTTGCATTAATATTAATTGTAATAGTAATAATCCCACCTAATTTGCAGAGGAGTACTTATGGAAAAATCTTTTAATTATGAGTACCAAATACAAGTGAATAAATCCATGTGTAATTGTCTAAACAAAATTGTATGCCTTTTAGAAAATCAGTTTAAAGAAAAATATAGTATATCAGTGGATAACTGGAGATTGTAGGTATTATTATATTGGTTCATCTGCCACAATTTGGAAATCTAGATTTTATTATTCTAATTCCTTTGAGCATAGAAGAAAAAGTAATTCTACAAATCTTAGTAAATGCATTTGGGATTTAAAGGATAAGAACATTAAGACTGATTTAAAGTGGTCCATTATTAGTTATGCATCATAATACAATATTGGTAATCCTACATGTGATCTTTACCTTGAAGAAATGTATTATATAATTACTTCTAAAGTAATTTTATTGAATTTTAACAGACACATTAAGATGTTGCCATAAATTTAGAAAGACATTCAAATATTTAATTATAATAATTTTTCAATTATTATATAATAATGTTAATTCTTACAAAAGGTTTAATATAATGAGCAAATAGATAGCTAATTATTGTGATGTAAAGTATCCAAGTTTCTATTAAAGCATTATGTAGAATTCTTTAGTTATCCAGTGACATTAAAAATTGTATACAAAAATACTCAGTTTTAGGTTATTTTTCTATGTTGATTTCATCATTCATTGATGTTACCAATAGTTGAATGACTTTTCTTAAATACATCTATTTTTGATTTCATTTTTATTTTTTATAAAAGAATTTTATTACCCAACAATGTTACGATGAGTTGAATGAAAGAATGTCTTAGGTTGAATTCAATTTAGGCATTTCTTTTTCTTAGTGTTTATTAACTGCTAATTTTTTCAGATATTCAGTTGGAATTTCACTAATTTTGGATAACCTTGATAATGTTGCATTAACATATATTTTCAAGGATATTATTATTTAATGATATTTTCTATATATAAATATGTACATTCAAGGTTGAATATGGTACTTATGCGTAGGCACCCGAATATCGTATCCCAAAAGGATAGGTGGTCAAAATCAAAAAATAAGCAACACATGTTGCTTATTTTTTGATTATAAATATGTACATGTATGTGTGTATGTGTATATATATATATATATATATATATATATATGTATGTATGTATGTTAATGTAATTGAAACAGTTGTCAGATTTATAAGGTGAGATCTAAAATAAAGATATGATTTTCTTCAATATT
>NC_068990.1:65155969-65171653 GCF_001194135.2 Octopus bimaculoides | reverse complement strand
TATATATATATATATATATATATATGTATGTATGTATGTATGTAATCCATTATAAAATAGAATACATAGGATATTGGAGCTGTGTTCTTGAAGTAGAATTTAAAAACAGTTTATCGAGATTAGGAGAAGAATAGCTGTGTATTTTAAGTTGTGTCCCTGACATTCAATAGTTTGAATGAATCCTTATAGTGATGTTTGAGAAGAGTTAGTTTTTGTTCTTAGTCAGCTAATCAGCTTGTCTCTGTTTTGCTTTTGGGTTGCGGTAATCAAACAGGCTTGTAGCTTTCATATCACCAACATAGTCGAGTGCCTCAACCAACAGCTTGACAACCTGAAAAGATACAAAATAAATAGAAATCAGGTTTGTTTTAGAGAAATATATTAACCAAACGATTATATTCCATCGCCAAAATCATTAACATGACATGTTCTTTGGTTTAAAAGTTTTATTGGCAGAAGTGTTAGAGCAATGGGTCTAAACCGGTTTTTTTTATCTATGAACCCCTTTTTGTTTACTATTACTAATCATCGTCACTATCATAATTTTTACATCTATTTTTTCATGCTTGTAGGGGTAGTATACATTTCTCTCAAACATAGTATGTTGCCACTTGTCTAAGTTACTGATCATCACTTTCGAAATGTCCAGTATCCCATGGTCAATTTTCATTGAGTTTTGTCATGTTTTCTCAGCTCTCTTTTTTCTTCTGCAAATACCTTCCATTTGAAACTCCAGGAACATTTTTACCCAGCTGCCACTCATCACATGTCCACACCAATGCAGGCTTTCCTCTTGCATTTCATTTTTCTCAAACTTATTTTATCTCTTAGCTCATATGTGATGGTCGTTGATGCACATTAACATTACACAGAATCAAACCCACAGCCTATTAGAAAAAAGAGACACAAATACAAGACTGACCTCAAAGTTCGTTATCAAAGGAACAGCATTGTCTATGGATGCTCGTCTGATGAGATAATTGTCCTTGATGTATTTTGTTTGATGGTTTGGCAGATTGATTACCAAGTCTATTTCTCTATCCTGGATCATTCTGTAAATAGAAAAATTGGGAAAAAAATTACTTAAAGAGATCCCTCACAGAGCTGAGAAGATATTACTTACATATTGATAGGTGCAGGTGTGGCTGTGTGGAAAGAAGTTTTCAACATCTGTTGTCCATGCTGCCATGGGTTAAATGGTGTGACCAGAGCTGGCAAGCTGCACCAGACTCCAGTCTGATTTGGTTTCTACAGCTAGATGCTCTTCCTAACACAAATCACCTTACAAAATGTCCTCGATGCTTTTACACAACATCACACAAATGCTTTTACATGGCACCACACAGGTAATTTTATGTGTTGCTACACAGATGCTTTTATGTGTTGCCACACAAGTATTTTTACATGTCGCTGCATGGGCACTTTCATGTGGCACCACATGGGTGCTTTTATGTGGCACCACCATGAGTGCTTTACACAACCAGAAGGGTTGGTCTTAACACTTATACTGCTGCTGGGTATGGCTCTTTTTGAGTAGGGCCAGGCACCAGGTATCTCAGTCCTTTGTCATCTCGCCTGAAAGGTTCAGCTACCTCAGGTCATTCTTCAGTACTATCCCATGTCTTCCTGAGTCTCCCACTTCCACATGTTCCATTCACTTTGAGAGATCAGCACTTCTTTATGGAGCTGTCAACATCCATCTGCATTACATGACAGCGCAGTCTCCTTTCTTGCACACAGCAACAAATTTCTCTTATGTCCAACTTCTCTCTCAGAACACTGGTACTCTGTTGAACATGCACACTTACATTATACATCCTGCGGAGCCTACTAGCCTTGTTCCTTTCTAACCTTCGCATGCATTTTTTTGTAGCTGTGAGATTTCAATGATATAATTGTTTATTTTAAGAATGTCATTGTAAGATTGGTGTGAAAGGTTGGATCTACCCAGTTTGAATATAGTGTAAAAACCCATGTAATTTACGCACTTTTTATGCAAAAATAAAAATAAACTTTAGGGTCCAGAATTTTTTTAGAATTTGTTTTTGTTGAAAAAAAAACATACAAAATGTAAACATTCATACTGGAAGTTGACGCATTTAAATAACGGCTTAAATATAATGAAGTTGACTTTCATTTATGCTGGACAGTATAATGCTTACTTTCTCCGTATAAATTTACTAAAACCATTAAATGGTTAACTACTTTTTGAAGTCTGACGTTCACGCTGGTAATCACGGTCTGGGCCATATTCTACTCAGTTGAGTAAAATGTCATCCAATCTGATATTTATTGGTAATTAAACTTAATTTGAAATACCTGTGCATATTTATCAGCTTTGTTTTTGTTGATAATCCTTAACAACTTTTCCTGTGTATGCACGTCTGTGAGTGTATGTGTGAGAGAAAGGGAAGCACACATGTATATATACATGTGTGTGTGTGTGTGTGTATATATATATATATATATATATATATATATATACACACACACACACACACATATACAAACATATATTAATGTATAGATATTAATAGATATATATACACATACAAGTATCTTCTGCTCACAATTTGTGAAATAATACTTCATTTATTTCCAGTTAATCTTACACAGTTACATGGAGACACACAAACACAGTCTCATACAGTTACGTACACATACAAACACTTAAACACAGTCTCATACAGTTACATGTGCACACACACACACATACACACATCAGCATCATGTTTTTCATTTACTTATTTTTATTGGAATGCTAATGTTGAGGGAAGAGGAGGATATGGCGAGTGAGTAAAGCAGACTGACATTGCCAAGGGAAGGGGAGGATATACTGAGTGAGCAAAACAGATTTTATGTATATAGAAGACCACACAAACACTTTGCAATTTAATAGCTTTTAATGTGATACCTGTTAAACAGAAATTATTTTTATTTAATGAAAATTTAATAAAATCTAATCACAAATAAGTGAAATTATGTTAAATACAACTGAATTGAAAGATTTTTCCCCCTGGCCATATTGGCAATTCTGAAAACTTTTGGGTGCGAATTTTATGTGAGTATAAGATTTTTTTTAACAATTTTTATCCTGAAAATCACCTGCGTAAATTACACGTGTGCAAATTACATGGGTTTTTACAGTAAAACAGCTTGAATATTTGGGCCAAATATAGCCAGTTTAAATGCTAAAGGGTTAATCTCAGGTTCTGTTTTTTATATAAAAGTGTGTCTATGATGAGTTCAGCTCATCTCATTATACAACTTGAATAGGAAGGTTGGGCTCCCCCAATAACATAATAGGTGATGGGATGCACCACCAAATGCATAATTTAGTTGCATGTAGAACAACAAATTGGTAAGGTAAAATGACACACTGTTTATGTCTGGAAGCCCTTGTTTCAGTAAAAATGGTACAGCGCTGGGCTGGATTATGGAGAAAATATGAAATATGGAGAAACATTTATGAAACACAAAAACAAAAATGCAAGCTTACTTTGTAGCTACAGGTAGATCTTGTTCTTCATTTCCAGTCAAAGCCCAAGCAACTGCTTGTGTGTTTATCTTGTGTGCATTCAAATAATGTGCTGTTGCATCAGTTGCAAACAGCTTCATTTGAGAAAGCCAATAAAAAAGAAAGGAAAAGCAATTACATTTAAAATCTGAAGTAGTGTAAAAGAGAGAAAAGTATAAATATTTTCCTAAGCTTCTTGGTTTTTTTTTTAATTATTATTTGAGGTGAGGAGACTCTTATAACACTGTGTAAACTTCTTGGGGATTTGAGTTCTTGAACAGGTTTCAATTATCAGTTGAAGTATTCTTTCACTTAATGATAATGGTATGGGGAAAACAGGAACATCTCATAGAGTCATTATCATCTTTTTTAAAGAGCATTAAGTGTTTAGTTCTTTATGTGTCAAAAGATTAACACTTCCCAGTACTTCATCTAAACAATACTCAACTCTCTCTCTCTTTCTCCCTCAATGCTTCTCAGTACTGCCACTAACAACAACAATTAAAGATATTCATAGAAACACAAGCAGAAAGCTACAAATTAATGCTTAACCATTCATGCACTTAGTCAACTGAATCAACTAGCTGGTATGAAACTTAATACTATAAGAGTCTGGCACACTACCGTATCTAACATAATAGGAGGGGGAGACAGTAACAAATTATTTGAAATAAAAAACATACCTTATATCCCAGATCTGAAAGCTTTTTGGCCAATGGAAGAAAATTAGAATGGAAAGAATGTTGTACACCAATCATTACATTACTCCCTTGACGTGGCATTTTGAAACCAGAAGACATTATAGCTTTCAGGAAGGCAGTGTACTTCGTTGACCCAAAGCAAGCAACCTGATACAGTAGAAAAGACACATGAAATACAAAGAAAACCCGTATAAAAAGCTAACATTAAAAAAATAAGCCTTTAAATATTGTTCAGAGTAAAAAGAAACCTAAGTAAATTCTCCATTACTGCTGAAATGTTTATAAATTAAACATAAGAAATAAGATGCAATAAATTCTACACGGTTATTATTTTCAAAATTCTTAAACAAAAATTATAATTCTGATGAATCCTATTTAACAAACAATTTTAATAAATTTAGTACAATACAAAAATTTATGCAATTTTATAAAAAGTAAAAACAGAGTCTAATAATTTCTATGCTAAATCTGACTACAATCAAATCTAAATTCATAGTGACTGTTTTACATTGCTAATACTCTTAAAGAGGTATACATGTCTTAAAATATTAGGGTTTGTGCATATATAAGTAAAAAGAAGAAAAATATAAGCAATGTCTGTATATTTTTTTCTTATGAAAAATATAAGTTTAAAATGTTGGTTTTATGAAGTTTTTTTCTATCATGCATGTGTTATTGACAATACTTTGATTGATATTATTTCTGTCTTTTAGGTATATTTCTGATTTAGAAAATTAATTTAAATACTGGCTGATTGTTTCAAATATTGTGCTTATATTTTAAAGTACTTAAAGCTTTGGAATATGATTGAAATGTAGGGTAGAAGTAAATACTGGTTTCAAAGTCTGGTACGAGGACAGCAATTTTGGGGAAGGGGTTAGTCAATTATATTGACACCAATGCTCAATTGGTACTTATTTTATCAACCCCCCCAAAGGAATGCAAGGCAAAATCAACCTCAGCAGAATTTGAACTCAATATATAAAGACAGACAAAATGCTGCTAAGTATTTTACCTGGCATGCTAACAATTCTGAAAGCTTACTGTTTTAATAATAATAATAATAATTTCAAAGTTTTGCCACAAGGGAAGCTTGCAGGAGGGGATTAAGTCGATTAAATTGACCACAGTGTATAGCTGGTACTTATTTAATCAAGGATGAAAGGCAAAATCGACCTTGGCAGAATTTGAACTCAGAATGTAAAGACAGGCGAAATACCTCTAAGCATTTCACCCAGTGTGCTAACAATTTTGCCAGCTTACTGTTTTAATAATAATAATAATGGTTTCAAATTTTTGCACAAGGTCAGAAATTTTGGGGGAGGGGGTATGTCAAGTACAACAATCCCAGTACTCAACTGGTACTTATTTTATAAACTTTGAAAGGATGAAAGGCAAAGTCAACCTTAGTGGAATTTGAACTCAGAACGTGAAGACAAATGAAATGCTGCTAAGCATTTTTACCTGACATGCTAACAATTCTGCCAACTTGCCACCTTAAGGTAGAAGTATATATTAAAGTGATGTTTCATTTCTAAAAATGAGGTTAATAATCCATAAAGACTGTATCAACTAACCTCAAACATCTTGGTATTCCATTAAACTTAAGCATTTGTGTCTCATCTTTCTTGGTAGGCCATTTCCATATTGATAATTGTTTTCGTATTTTTCCTAACATTAGATTATCAAAATAGACAAGACATACTAAAGCAAAATACTTTCAACAAGAAATTGTCTATCTTCCTTCCACATGTTGGCTTTGTTTCAGATTCCAGAGTCTACACTAACCACTTCACTTGATCCTCTTTCCAGAACAAAGAACCCTCTAGAATTCTTTTCCTAACGACATAGCCAGCAGACACTCACTTGGAGAAGTTCAAACTGAATAAAACCCACATCAACTGCCACAGTCACAGGGAAAAATACACAATTCATGGAAGCAACCCCACCCCCACCCACATCCCTTCTTCTCGACTAACCTACAATAAAAAAAAAAAATGGCACTCCGTCGGTTACGACGACGAGGGTTCCAGTTGATCCAATCAACAGAACAGCCTGCTTGTGAAATTAACGTGCAAGTGGCTGAGCATTCCACAGACACGTGTACCCTTAACGTAGTTCTCGGGGATAATCAGTGTGACACAGTGTGACAAGGCTGACCCTTTGAAATACAGGCACAACAGAAACAGGAAGTAAGAGTGAGAGAAAGTTGTGGTGGAAGAGTACAGCAGGGTTCACCACCATCCCCTGCCGGAGCGTCGTGGAGCTTTAGGTATTTTCGCTCAATAAACACTCACAACGCCCGGTCTGGGAATCGAAACCGCAATCCTATGACTGCGAGTCCACTGCCCTACCACTAGGCAATTGCGCCTCCACCATACAATAAAATAAAATATAAAAACTGAATACTAGAAAAAAAAAAATCTCCATATATATACTCACTTCACCTGTGGAAGCCATTTCACACTTCAGCAAAGGATCAGCATCCCTCAAACGGGGCCAGGAAAACATGGGCGCCTGTAGTATATTGGAAGAGAAAAAAAAAAAACAGAAAACAACTCTTTAATTAACCCATCAAATAATTCTGAATTATTAATAATTATTAACAATGTATACATACAAAATTACTAACAACACTTTGAAACAGAAATTATTTTTGTTTGTCGAGTAAATATACTGCACCTGTTGTATTGGAAGATGTTTCTAAAAGGATTAGCATTAGAATTAATCTATAAGTTACCCTTTGACCATATTTTGAGATTTTAACTGACTGAATTCGAAAACTACACATAGAAGTAAAGAGAACTTCCTCTCTGTGCTCACTACATTGATCAGTTAGTTTGAAGCCAGATTTGTGTAACTCTGAGTAACCCAACAAATTAACATGTTTTTATAGATTTTGCATACACGAGTGTATATGATCTAGTAGTTAAGGCGTTGGCTGGGTTCATGATCATAAAATTGTGGGTTCATTTCCCAGACCAGGTGTGTGAGCAAGACACTAACTATATTTTCCATTGTGGTAGGCAATCAAATACATCAAAATTTGGACGAAACATTAATAATCAGGGGCAGTACAGATAATTTCACAGAACATGTCAATTATGCTGTAAATATACAGCTTTTTTCATAAACTAAATCTACTATTCTTTGAAAACCTTAAGAAATTGAATGTAACCTGTTGGTAAGATCATGTGCCAGTATGTAAATATGCATATATTTTGGCAGTTTTGAGTACATATACATGTATGTGCAGCATTTGTGAAATTAGAGCATTTATTGTAGAAAATAACTTAACAACATACTAATCAAACCTGTATTAAAATTTGGGAAGCGATAAACAGAATTTTCTTAATTTCCTGTTATTTTGGCATTTGTAGGTACGTTCTCATACTCTCATTTGCAACTTTCTGCATGTACATTTTTCAACAGTACCTCTGCTATTATTTGACAGTTTGGGTATACTAGTATCAGTACTACTGAGCCAAGGGATTTTCTACATGGTTGCCTTGCTAGAAATAGTGACCATACTCCCTTAAATCTTAATCTTCCATCTTAAAAAAGAATAAACACATTGGATAATGGGAGGGTATATTACAATTGTGGGAACATTACGACTGAAAAAAAAAAAAGTGGAGATGATTATGGCTTGAATAGTTTCACTTAATATCATTCAAGGCCAATTTAGAGCTGAACAACAATAAAACAATACATCTTAAAATATTGTAAATTCTATTATAAATTTAAGTGACTCACACAAAAGACAAGAAAATCATGAAATTGTTGTCTTTCCCAAGCTGACAACAATAAATGCTACTCCTAAGAAAGAGAGCAATAATTCTTTATAGATCAGGAGTTTCCAAAGCAGGTTAAATTTAACTGCAGGGTATGAATTTCACTTTCCCAGGGTTAAATTTGTTGATTCTGGATTTATATTCTTTTCAACTATAATTGTAAAAAAAATCTGAAGTTGAGAAAATTTGAAACCTATTTTGTTAAAAAATACCTATTACTTTCCTTCCTATTAAATGATCACTTTTTTTATAACATGGTTTCTGTATATTTCACCTTAGTGTCGTGCACTAATACAGTGTGATATATAGTACCACAGAACAGAGTAGACACCAACTGTCTCCACTTGATGTGTTCCCAAATACTCTGCCAACAACTGTAAGCAATCCAAAATAACTCAACGAACTATAACAACTTCTCAATAATTTCCTGCACCTCCACGAACTCATGAATGACACCTTTCAACTTCCTGTGATTTCTCATCTCCCGCTCTCAGTCAGATACGCTGCTACTTATACGAGTTTGGCTAATCCATTCTCACAGGGGGTGTCATGATTCTCACCATAACTTTCAATTTAATGATCTGCATTCTGATATTTGCTCAGCGTTAACCCTTTCATTACTATATTTCTGTTGATATACAGTGTTTTTGCTTCAATTAATTTTGAAAATAATAAAGAATTTAGTAAAATAATTTTGTCATCATTGAGCTGGTGTTTGGAACATAAATTAACATGAAATTCTATGGGAAAGTTTTAATTTAGATCACTTTGAAACAGAAAAACTGTTTCAGAGAACCAAAGATGGGTCAGTATCAAAAGGGTTAATTAGTTTATAAATAAATGAAATAACAATGTTATGTGCTACTTTTATTGGTGTTTCAAGTCAATAATGTTTCAAAGTAGTATTTTAAATTTCTTTGTGGATTGTTCTATTATGGTAGAGGTGTAAACTCAAATCATTGAACAAAATAGAGTAGGGAGAAAATTTACTTTAAAAAAACTGCTGCCACTCAATCAAGAACTATAGGAGCATGAACGCAAAGTAAGAAATATATCAGATGGACATGCAGTGACATTTTGAAACTGTTGTTGAGCAATATATATATAAAAATTGCATTATAGTGATCCATACCTTTATGCCTACATATGTTTTGGGATCCATAGGGTTATCTAGACTGGGCAAATGGTTCCTTTCAATAGGAAGATTGGTCATAACTTTTGTGGCTGTGGCTACAAAGTCAGTACCAATTGTTTTAGAAACAAAGGGACATGACCTGGAAGCACGAAGATTCAATTCAATCACCTGTAACAGAGAAAAGGAAAAGAGATTTATATAAATATGTATGTTTCTAAGTTTATATAGGATTGTTTTTTGTTTTATATATAAATATATATATATATATAAAGCTTTAGTATACCTACAATCTGTTGGCTGGAACTAGCATAAAATAAATGTGTGTATGACTACTACTACCACAACTACTATTACTGCCACCACTACCACTGCTTCCACCATCACCATTTTTACTGCTGCTGTTGTTGTCACTGATCTCACTGCATTGCATACTGAGCAAGTATCTCAGGTTGACCAATACCTGCTGAGTGGAATTTAGTAGGTGGAGACTGTGCAAAAGCTCTTCATGTATATATATATATATATATATATACACACACACACATATATATATCTGATTGGCTCCCATGCCGGTGGCACATAAAATGCACCATTAATGCGTTGTCGATGCCAGTGCTGCCTGACTGGCTTCTGAGCTGGTGGCACATAAAAAGCACCCTCTACACTCTTGGAGTGGTTGGCATTAGGAAGGGTATCCAGCTGTAGAATCTTTGCCAGATTGGATTGGAGCCTGGTGCAGCCTCCTGGCTTGCCAGCCCTCAGTCAAACCGTCCAACCCATGTCAGCATGGAAAGCGGATGTTAAACGATGATGATGATGACACATATACATGTATGTCTTTATGTTTGAGTGTGGGTGCATCCATATGTGTATGCGTGAGTATGCATGAGTGTTGTGCATATTAAATGTCACTGAGTCTACATTTATGTTTAAATATATTACATAAGAATCTTTTGCTCTTGCAAAATAGACTGGAAATTACCTTGACTGAATTCTCACTAGCAATATATTGAATATTGAATGGACCTGTGATTTCAAATCTTTTGGCAATTTTGGCAGTTGATTCCCGGATCTGGAAATGAAAAATTGAAACAAAAGAACAAAACAATAACAGGAAATCAAAATATAAACAAGATAGCAACAAACTGGCTGTACACAATGTTCATAAAAAGACATGAAAAGCACCAAGAAATGAGGTTAATTGAAAATTTAATAACAGGCACTGATCACTTATTTAAATAATGGAAAGGTATATATCCTTATTTCCAAGGTTTCCAACATCAGAAATGACAACAGAAGGGTTAAATGTGGTAAATGATGAAAAAGTATTAGGCATGAGCTAATATTAATTTTTGGATGAGCAAGCAAGGGTGGTAACTTCAAATATTTTTGATTTATTAAGTCTTCATCAGTGAAAGTACAGTCATATATTAGCAAATCTCCTGAAGTCCCTTGCCAGCCTTAATTTGACAACTATGCTTTCATGAGACCCAACTCAACTACTAATTAGGTCACCTAATGAGATAACCCAGGTACTTACATTTTTCAGAACTTCTTTTGAAATGCTTTGTGTGGGTAGAATGAGGGTAGCATCACCACTATGGACTCCAGCATTTTCAACATGTTCGCAGATTGCATGGCTAACAACCTGTAGTGAAAGGTGAAAATTTGCAAGTGAGAGACAGAAAGAGAGAGGGATGTGTGTGTGTGTGAAGAGGAATAAGAGGGTACATAAAAAATAGGAGACAAAAAAAAAGTAAAAATGAAGAGAATGAAGAAAAAAATAACAAAATGAGGAAATGAAAGAATTAGGACAAAAAGAAAGAGAACAGAGAAAAGGTGGGGAGGAAAGAAACTAGGCAAAAAAGAGAAAAAAGAAAAGGAAAAGATAGAAAAGAACAAAAAAGAAAAGGCAACATATATTGATAAAGAGACTGGATAGAAGAAAGATACGTTAGAAAGAGGGAAGAAAATTACAAATACGAAAGGAAAATAGGACAAAAAGTGATAAAAAATGAAAAGAAAGAAAAATGAAAACAATAAAGAAGCATCAAATTGGAAAGAAGCACAAAGCAAAGATGAAAAGAAAGAAAAAAAGAAACAAAGGGAGAAAAAGAAATGTAAGAAGAAGGGAGAAAGAAAGAAAAAAAAGAAATAGTTTTGAGAGAGAGTAACTAAAGAGTTGTTTTAAATAGTGGTGGGGGGTACGAAAATGAAAGAGAGAATCCAAATTATATTTACATGACCGTGGTCAGCTACAGCATCCATTTCAATCTCCTTAGCTCCTTCAATAAATTTTGTGATGACCACTGGATACTCCATTGACACTTGAGTTGCCTGTTGTAGGTATGTCTCTAACTCCTCTGGTTCATAAGCTACATTCATGGCTGAGCCACTCAGTATGTAAGACGGACGTAGTAGACATGGGTAACCGACGCTGGCGGCAAAATCCAGTGCCTCATCCTGTGTTTTTGTATTGATTTTTGTTTTGTATGAAAGGAGTATTTGAAGGATGGTGTACAATTGTGCAGGAGTTTGTAGTGTGTGTGTGTGTACACAGATGAGTTTGTTGTATTTTATTGTGGTGGTAAGTGATGTAATATTTGTTTTTGAAGAAAAATAATAAGAACAAACATAAATAAATACCTGTATATGCATTCAAACATATATATATATATATATATAAACAAATAGTAAATGAGTATATGCATATATACGTACAGGTATGTGCATACCGACATCCACTTGTATGTATAGGTGCATATCTGGGTACAGGACATTGCAAACAAAACGTAGACAAGAAAACACACAAGCCACAGAGAGAACATTTTCCTTCATCAGCTACCCCCGTTTTAACACCGGCGTACAGTCATCATCATTATCATCATTTAACATTCACTTTCCATGCTGGCATGGGTTAGACAGTTTGACAGAGAACTGCTGAGCTGCAGGGCTCTGTCAGGTTCTAATGTCATCTTTGGCTTGGTTTCTATGGTTGGATGCCCTTCGTAATGCCAACCACTTTACAGAATGCATTGGGTGCGTTTTATATGCCACCAGCACTCGTGAGGTTGCCATGAAAATCAATAGGGAAAAAGGAAATCGAAAAAGCTTCAATAACAAAGAGAAAGAATTTGGGAGGGGAAGATGGAGGTGGGTGGCTTTACACCAGGTGTTGAAAGGCCAAAGTATGATAGAGGAACCAGCACAGGTGTCTTGCCATACAGGAGGTATATGGCTGAAGGTGATAAAAGGAAGGTAGTGTGCTCAGAAAATGTGTGGATGTTTTCATAGGAACATTAAGGGAGTAGCAAACAGGTGGTGATAGAGATTAATGTAGTGAGTGATGAGCAAGGGTGCAGATGTAGATGATGGGCAATACCAGTATAGAAAGGGGTACGATAGGAAACATAGGAGTGGCTCAGGAAGCATGTAGCAGCTGATTACAGTGCTGCTACACCAGTCATTGGGGAATACGCCTTCCTGAATAACCTGATTAACTATACGGGTGACTAGATATTTTAAGGACCTGAATTGTGATTCCTGATGGACTAAGGGCTTTCCTTGTCTTCATATCCTGAAGTGCCTTATCCTGCTGTCAATGAGGATAGCTGGTCCATATATATTTATCATCATCATTTAACATCCTCCTTCCATGCTGGCATGGGTTGGACGGTTTGACAGGAGCTGGCTGGGCAGGAGCCTGCACCATGCTTCTATGTCTGTTTTTGCATGGGTTTTACAGCTGGATGCCTTTCCTAACTCCAACCACTCCACAGAGTGGGCTACACACACACACGTATAGTAATAGGTTAGTGCAATCCAGGGATTCAAGTGCAGGAAGGCAGTAAGCTTCTAGCATGTATGCAGGAGTACAGATGACAAAAGGTGGATAATATACAATAAAATGTGTTTGTTACCATCATAATTTACACACCTTATCCTATATAGAAATCAAAAGAAAATCCAATAATCTGACAGTCACCATGCAATTCACAGTTTAGCAACTAAAAGTGTGAATAAAAATCCAAGAATGAAAGAAATGGAACAGGTAAAACATGAACCATGATTTTTCCTGATTTATTTCATTATTGTATTTTTCAAATAATACATTTGTCATCATTTAAGATCTCATTTGTTTCTTCCTCTTGTCCTTGCCACCAAACGCATACCTATTTCTGCCTTTATCATCATCATCATCATCACCCACAACTAACTGGTATTATTACAATTGTAACATGAGAGGCGAGGCTTTTGAATAGAATAAAAGGTCTGCCATTAAAAAAATAGGATTATTCAAATGTTAAAATTTTTAATTTGAATTTTAATTTTATTCATAGGAAAAAATTTCAATGACCATGAATGCAAAACGAAGAAAGGTAGATGCTGAATACCGAATACTAAAAAACACTAACACACAGAAGCAAAGAAAAATATGTAATATACTAACACACAGAAAAATTAAAACAAAACACGCAGGTGAAAAGTATCTCGTGGTGTGAAAAATCAACACAGACAACAGTGGCACAAACAACAGTGAACCACAACACAGTGTGCGGTTGTCATGGTAACAAGCTGCAAATGCCACGCTGTCTGTTGATTGGCTAAAATTACTCAAATTTCCCAACTTTAATTCCAAATAACATCAGATTCTTTAATTTACAAGATAAAGCAATTGGTTGATTGTAATCAAAATTCAGAGTTGCATCGATTCACCAAAATTGAAAGCAATCTGAGCAAAATTAAGGGGGTGGGGTCTCATTTTTATTTAAAAATTAAAAATGATAGGTGTAAAGAAAAGGAAGAGAAAGAAACAAAACTTACCAATGAGCTGAGGGATCGCCATTCTGGTTGGTCTATATTCAATTCATCAAGGATAGCAGAGAAAACAGATCGATTCTCAGCATTGTCAATCATCAAAGGGCTTGTACCAAATATGTGCACATTATGGTTGTAAAGTGGCAGGGCAAGGTTATTAGGGACTTGACCACCAACAGAAACAATGATGCCATTACAGTTCTAAATGCAAGATGTAAAAAGGAAAATATACAATGGAGATAATGTACGTAAGATACCCTGTATGTGGTCATGTGTCCTTATTAGTCTGTTTGTATCTTATTAGTCTGTTTGTATCTTATTAGTCTGTTTGTATCTTATTAGTCTGTTTGTATTATATATATATATATACATATATGTGTGTGTGTAATAGCTGTAATACCTGTCGTTGAATGGGTAATTACTTTTACTGTTTATTGGACTGAGAAGCTAGAAAAATGGGTATATTATATAGAAGAATAGCTTTACAAAATCCAGTTGACTGCAATGGCAGTGGAAAGGCTGCAGGTGAAGTGGAACATCGCTGTTCATATAAAAAAAGCATTGCACATCATGTTTTTGTTTGGTGTTCATTTTTGACGATCTTTTTTAAGTAGACATTTTTTTGATTAGGAATGTCAGTAATAGTAAAATGAAATTACAAATGCTATGTCAGTGCACAATTAGTGTTGCACATTGCATAATTTTTGTTGAGACATATTAGGCAATAGCATCATAGGAGGTATAGAAAAAGCACTGCACGCCATGCATTTGCTTGGTGTTCGTTTTTTGAGGGTCTTTTTTTAGTAGACATTTTTTTTATTTGGAATAACAGTAAGTAACGGTCAAATGGAATTACAAATGCTGTATCCTGTCAGTCAGATTTAGGTTTATTCATCCTATATGTGTGTATTATATAAGAGAAAAACATGTAATAATTAAAGTAGAAAAAAGATGGATTTCATATATTCATTTCTGTTTGTTCTTCAAGTTGCAAACCAGCAACTTTTAGTGTTTGGCTCTGACTTTTATTAATGCTCATGGCAATAGAAAGTGGGATAGAGCTTAAATTTCAATGGGACATTAGATGGTATAACAGGACACAACATTATTCAATTATGGTAGTAGTTGAATAATATTCTTAAGGTCACAATTTACTCACATGCAACATCTTTCAGAGGACTGGTCCCTAGCTTCATTTTGGCATAAAAAATTTGAGATTTGGTCCAATAGAAAAACAGTTTACATCAAAATTTGTAGTGACGTTATGGGAGAGTAAGTAACACCATCAATCAAGTTTAGATCTAAATAATTTTTTTATTTTAAAAGCAAAATATATTTATCTTAGCTTCAACGACAGAAGACAGCGTGAAGAATTCCATAGTTATGGTCCCATGCAACAAAAATTTGTATCAAGAAAGTTGTGAGGTAAAATATCATGAAAAAAAATATAAGTAAGGCAAAAAATTGGATCTAAGTATAATTATTTTTTTTATTTTAAGAACAAAGTATATTTTAATTAAGCTTAAATGATAGAGCTCAATTTCAGGTATTTCATGGTATCAACTTCATGTAATGAAATGTTAAAAGAAAAAAAGTTATTAGCATTTGTTTCTCAAAGTTGAGGGTGATAATATAGTCCTATACTTTTTTATAAATATAGTTCTAGGGGATGTTTAATATGTCACCGGCATCGTTGATGTAAGGAAAAAATTATCAACA
>NC_068990.1:65149943-65155259 GCF_001194135.2 Octopus bimaculoides | reverse complement strand
ATTTAAAAAAATGAATTTTTTTAAAGTGCAAAAAATATTTTAATTGGGTTATTTAAAAAAATTTTAATAGCAGTAACAAGTAATAACAAATAGAAGTAATAACTTGTAATAAAGTTTTTAGTTTTGATAAAGGCTAATATTTTCTAAATCTAAATATTTTATTTGAAATTTTATCCTTGGCTGTAATATTTTAAGTAAAATTTTTTTTTTCCTGTACTTTACCAGATGTAATAAGTTGTCCTGAACTTTTCCAAGTATAATAACTTGTCCTGTATTTTTCCAGATTTATAATCTTAAGAATATTATTTCTCTTGCTCGCATTTTTCCATGCAATTACAGAAATGGAAGGCAAGACAACAGTAAGTAACAGTCCGACGAAATTACAAATGCTGTGTCCTGTCAGTCAGATTTAGGTTTACTTGTCCTGTATGTGTGTATTATATAGGAGAAAAACATGTAATAATTGAAGTAGAAAAAAGATGGATTTTATATATTCACTCCTGTTTGTTCTTCAAGTTGCTATCCAGCAACTTTCAGTGTTTGGCCCTGACTTTTATTAATGCTCATATCAGAACCAAAAAGCTAGAAGAATGGGTACATCATATAGAAGACTAACTTTACGAAATCCAGGTGACCGGAATGGCACCGAAAAGGTGACAGGTCAAGTGGAACATCCATTTGTCACTGTTCCTTTTGATGTTTGAATAGGCAGTATATTGTGAATGAAGCAAGAAGAATAGCTATATCATATAGAAGAATAGCTTTAGGGAATTCAGGTGACTGTGCGATGGCACTGAAAAGGTGACAGGTTAAGTGGAACATCCATTTGTCACTGTTCCTTTTGATGTTTGAATAGGCAGTATATTGTGAATGAAGCAAGAAGAATAGCTATATCATATAGAAGAATAGCTTTAGGGAATTCAGGTGACTGTGCGATGGCACTGAGAAGGTCACAGGTGAAGTGGAAGACCCATTTGTCATGGCTTCTTTTGACATTTGAATAGGCCGTATGCCCAAGGAGAATTGAAAGATTCAGTTTTGAATCTGAACCAGGGTGAGACTATGACAACAGATTTAGGTTTGCATGTGTCTTATCCTCGTTTTCTGCTGCAAATTGTGTGTTTGTTTGGTGTTCATTTTTTGACGGTCTTTTTTAGGAGACATTTTTTTATTAGGAATATCAGTTAGTAATAGTCAAATGAAATTACAAATGCTGTGTCCTGTCAACGTTAGTGCTGAAATTCCAACACTATATTACAGGATTGGAAGGCAAGGCAACAGTAACTAATAGTCCAATGAAATTACAAATACTGTGTCCCAACAGTCAGATTTAGGTTTACTCGACCTCTATGTGTGTATTATATAAGAGAAAAACATGTAATAACTGAAGTAGAAAAAAGATGGATTTCATAAATTCACTTCTGTTTTAGTGTTTGGCCTTGACTTTTATTAATGCTCATGGCAAAAGAAGTGGGATAGGAAACTGTAAGGGATTAAATTTGAACAGGACATTAGATGGTATAACTGGTATGCAAGGAATAAAGATGGTGTCACATTTACCACAACCAGTGAGAATATTTGCCTCAGTGCAGTTCATCATAAGTTTGTGCACAATTAGTGTTGCCTCCTTTGAACCATTTACTTTCATATTATGGGACAAACAAACACACAAATGGACAGAATCTCTGTTTTTATGTTCAGTTATAAAAACAATTTTACATTAATCTGATTGGTTACTCTATACTTTTGTAGAGGACAAATTTATTATTCTTATACAAGAATGTGTGTGTGTGTAGAAACAGCCAAATAGTGAAGACTAAGTAGATCTACTCACCTCATGCTGGTAAATATCAAGTACACGTTCAAGAGAGAGTTCTTCAAAATACAATTTGTCACATTCATCAAAGTCAGTACTTACAGTCTCAGGGTTATGATTGATGACAATCTAGAAAAGAAAAACAATAGCACAGCTATTGAGAGAGAGAGAGAGAGAAAGAGAGAGAGAGAGAAAGAGAGAGAGAGAGAGAAAGAGAGAGAGAGAGAGAAAGAGAGAGAGAGGGGGGAGGGGGGAGACAGAGAGAAAAAATGTAATGAATATGGAGAATTGAAATTGTATGATGTTATGTAAGAACAAGACAAACTTTCTAAAGATGAAGAAATAGAAATACATAGGGAATGTGTAGGACTGAAAATGCAGTCCTGATAACCATGAGCAAAACAAAGTTAATGAAAAAACATCCACAAATTATAGGTGCAAGAGTGGTTGTGTGGTAAGTAGGTTGCTCATCAACCACATGGTTCCGGGTTCATTCCCACTGCGTGGTACCTTGAGCAAGTGTCTTCTACTATAGCCTCAGACTGACCAAAGCCCTGGTAGATGGAAACTGAAAGAAGCCTGCCATATATATTTGTATATATGTATGTATGTGTGTGTGTGTGTGTGTGTGTGTGTGTGTGTCTGTGTTTGTCCCCCCAACATTGCTTGACAACCGATGATGGTGTGTTTACGTCCCCATAACTTAGCGGTTTGGCAAAAGCAACTGATAGAATAAGTACTAGGCTTACAAAGAATAAATCCTGGGGTTGATTTGCTTGATTAAAGGCGGTGCTCCAGCATGGCCGCAGTCAAGTGACTGAAGCAAGTAAAAGAGTAAATTCTTCAATTTAGAAGAAAGTAATATTTTCATGTATATACAACATAACATAATGATGCATTTTTTCTCATCAAAATCTAAGCATTAGCGCAGAAACTGAATATAAATTCAGCAGGGTTTATTTCATTAATCTGATTTATGCAATGCTGTGCTGTTTTAATATTGATAGTGATGATAAATGTAAACTCAACAGAAGCTTAAAACCTGATAATATTTAACAGAGCAAAATATTATGTGAAATACGAATCTGTACTCTATTATATTTTTATTTAACAGCAGTGCCACAGCATGGCTGCAGCTCTCAAGGTGAAACTAGTTAAAGAATTAAACAGACATAACATCATAGAGTAATAAGGAAGATAGCTGAAAGCAATTCTCTTTACTGTCACTGAACAATTTTTTTTTTCTTTCCTTGCACCAAAGTGAAATGACAATGATATAGATAATAATAATGATCAAAATGATAATGATGATTAACTATAATGCTAACAGTGATTTTGCATCACTAATGACAGTAATTAAGGAAATGACAATAATTTGTCTATAGATTGTTGTTGTTGGCACTCCGTCACTTATGACGTCGAGGGTTCCAGTTGATCGGAACAGCCTGCTCGTGAAATTAACGTGCAAGTGGCTGAGCACTCCACAGACATATGTACTCTTAACGTAGTTCAAGGGGATATTCAGCGTGACACAGTGTGACAAGGCTGGCCCTTTGAAATACAGGTACAACAGAAACAGGAAGAAAGAGTGAGAGAAAGTTGTGGTGAAAGAGTACAGCAGGGTTCGCCACCATCTCCTGCTGGAGCCTCATGGAGCTTTAGGTGTTTTCGCTCAATAAACACTCACAATGCCCGGTCTGGGAATTGAAACCGTGATCCTATGACCGCGAGTCCGCTGCCCTAACCACTGGGCCATTGCGCCTCCACTGTCTATAGATTAAACAAAAACCATCATACATACGGTGCTGCGATTAGCTTCTTTGAGGGACCGGATAGCAGATACTGCACACCAGTCAAATTCTACACTGCTGCCAATATGATACGGACCACATCCAAGAATCATTGTTCCAAGATCTCCAAATTGAAGATCATGTTCCTACAAAAAGAAAATATTGAAAATAACACCAATAAAATGCTATTCATTGTTATGCAATTGTGCTGTCATGGATGGTGTTGTATGAGGTGGTGGTGGTGGTGATGGTGGAAATGATAAGGTTAAAGGTCACACTTTTGGCCTTTCTAAGCCAAACAAATGGCTCTCATTTTCACTCTTGCAATCTTATTTTCTTCATAATTGCAAGTCTAGCTATTAAGACAAAGCAGTAGTAACAGAATCTTGAGGCTATAGGAATAGAAAACATTAAAATAAGCTGAAATCAATTATAAGTTTCACTGCAAATCATGTGACAATCAGTTATAATTATATAAGCATACTTAGACTTACTACAATTTAGCTTCAACTCTGACAACACTCACTACAAATATTTTAGACACAACGAATTACAAGATGATGTTAGTCATAATGTAATGGTGTGATGATCTTCATAGAGGTGGCAACAGTAGGGATTTATAGGCAATAATAGGGATTTCTTGCTATTAAAATTGGGTAGTGCTAACCAGGTCTGTTTGAGCAAACCTATACCACAGATGAAGCAGATCAAATAATGTACTTAATAGGCATTTATAGCCAAGGGCTCCTATCCACTCTTTATAATAAGGGAATAATCATTTCAATTTATCACTTAAAATATTTAGTTTCTATTTAAAGACACAAATATATTTGTTGAGACATCATATTTCATTGTTACAATAAACACATCATATGACTATATACAAACTATGTCACTGGAGGTTGTTGTTTAGCCCCGAGTCAGTCATGGTTGAGGAGGTGTGTGATCAGAGTTATTCTAGCTATGACTGCCCAAGTCTTCGCTTGAGTATTGAGACACCTGTCCAAAGTACCATATGGCACTTTGGACAAATGTCTTCTTCATAACCTTGATTTGACTAGAGCTTTGTTGAAGTCTATCAGAGATTTTGACCATGTTCCTGGGTGGCAGATTTAATCCATTAGTTAGTTTAATAATACCAATAGTCAGCCTTGGGTACCTTTAGCAGAATCTGATTCTGCTGCACGTACTCAGGTCTGTTATTTCTAGCAGGTTAAAAACATCCCATTGAGGTTTCTAGTGCAGTTTTGTTTGTGAGTAACACATGTGGACAAACTGGTCAAATGGATTGAAGCTGTAACCATTGAACTAAATGCCTGATCACTGATGCAGACTTTGATTTTGAGAAATTTCATTTTTGCTCTGCATGCATTGTCGCTGACAGGGGAAGGTGCTGAGAGGATTGAAGGTGGAGGGTGGGGGGGAAGAATAAATTGCCATGTTTAACAAAATTAAGATAATACAGTTCTATATTTAAGAGATGAGGAATTATGTACATTATTTACAATATTTGCATTATTTACATTTGATGGATATTTGTCCTCATCTTGTTTGTTGTTAACACAACATTTTGGCTGATATACTTTCCAGCCTTCATCAGGTGTCTTGGGGAAATTTCGAACCTGGGTTTTCATTCCCAAGGTACTTTTCAAAGTTGTTGTTATTATTATTATTATTATTATTATTATTATTATTATTATTATTATTATT
>NC_068990.1:65127493-65149397 GCF_001194135.2 Octopus bimaculoides | reverse complement strand
TATATATATATATAGGGTTTGTTTTATCTAAGATGCTTTAGTCTAATATATATTTTGGAAAGATATTTCTTCAATGAGCATATTATAAGACATCAAATATTATAAATAAGTTTGGAAATTGATAGATTCAATGGATATGAATAGATTAATTAATCATTTAACGTTGCCTACAATTATTTCACTTTGCACCCAATATATATATATATATATATATATATATATATGCACACACAGTATACAATATACAGTATTACAATATATTACATCTATGAACATTTTTTTAAATATCTTTAGCCACAGCAAGTATTTACTGTTTTAATTCTGTAATATCAACAACTAATTTTCCTATTTTTATATTTTTACCTTATATTTAATACACACAAATGAACATAAGTTCTCACACTAACAAAATTTCCCAAATAACAAAATATGTAACTATTGAAGAATTTCTACTAACTCTTATTATCGTTGCATTCTAACAGCCTACTACATATTACTACATTTACTAGTTTTAATTTCATTCTCACACAAAAAAAATGTTTTAAATACACACCATACCTAATATTACTTATAACTGCCAATTCATATATTAATTCAAACACAACCATACCTTTCCATTGGACACATCTATCAAACTTTCTATGATAAATGACTTATTTGGAGTTAAAATTACTTAGCTATTTATTATCATATAGAGGGAACGTGTCTTAAATATTCTCACTCATATTTTCAAATAACTGTTAGCTGCATCAGTTTTAGTTTATACACAACTAGATTCTTTAGTATACTCTCAATTTTCCATAAGGATAAAATATGTCTATCTGAATTTTGTTATCTGCCATTTCCTTCATCAAGCCTTCTGAAATAGTAATAATTCCTGTTGTATACTTTTTGCATAGACGAGAACAGTGATATATAATTAATTTAATCAAATTAATTTTAATTATTCTACCATGTTATTTACATGTTAATATCACTGTTCAAAACGATCGTATGCACATATTAAAGTTCTTTTATATTTCAACATCTTCTCTTCTCCATTTTTTAACATACTTGTTGAGTTTCTATGGGATACATTTCCATAAATTCTCATAACACACCATACATACACACATATATATGTATGTATGTATGAACATGTGACAGGATTCTTTCAGTTTCTTTCTACCAAATCCACTCACAAGACTTTGGACAGCCCAGGACTATACTAGAGGACACTTGCCCAAGGTGCCATGCAGTGGGAATGAACACAGAACCACTTTCTTGGGAAGCAAACTTCTCACTGCACAGCCACACTTGTGCCTTTTCTATAAATATTTAACATAGGGGTATTAATTCATGCAAATATCTAAAAAGTGGGATACACTGGATAAGAGAGTTTAAGAAAAAAAAATGGATAGTAACTTACTGTACAAAATTAGCTTCAGTTTGATTAAATTGATCTGTCATATTTTTATTTTTATTATATGTATTTTTTCTACAAAACATGAGAAGGGATATTTGTAAAATGCTATTTGGTGAAAGGGGACACTGGACTTTAAAAAAATGGAATCTACTTTAGACTGTACCACGTTATGTTAAAACAAACTTAATGCTAAAATATGTTCACTTGCAATGAGGGACATCAGTAAATTTTTGACCAGCTCTAACAGGTTGAAGAATAGAATATTGTCATTAATGGTGCAAGAAAAGACAATCTGTAATCGCAATCCTTTCATTATTCATAACATTTCAAGATGGTGCAGTTTGTTGCTGTATTTGGCATAGACAACTGATAAATATTTTGTTGGACTGAAGTGAAGTGCTGATTTCAAATCTTCCCAGGAACAGAAAGTATGTGTGTGTACCAGAGAGGTGTAATATTCCACAACTTACCATTCCATTGTAAGAACAATACAGATAGTTGGTTTTTGCAGGGTATTCAGCTGCCATTGTATCAATCTGGTGAAATAAAAGGAATACTGAGGTTAATCAAAGATACCTGAAGAATGTAACTGAATTTTGATATAATCCTTTTCCTCCTGTCTCTTTTCATACACAGTTGCATTATATGTATGTGTGTTTGCATATATGTATATGTCAGGTCACTTGTGTGTGTGTATATATGTATATGTCAGGTCACTTGTGTGTGTGTGTGTATATGTATATGTTAGGTCATGAGTGCTACTGGTAACATGGAATCTAGTACAATCTGCTGCACAGTTGGGTTGTCGGTGACTAAACCAGTATCCCCACTAGGTTTGCCTGGTGAGAAGGGTTGCTAGAAACCCAGCAGGGCTAAAAACAAGACCTGTCAAAAGGACAAATGAACCTAGTGTAAGTTCAATGACTATCTATCAATAGTACAGGCCAACCTAGTGTATGTTCAATGACTATCAGTAACACAGGCCCTCAGAAATTCTGGTTTGGTGTCTGGCATGTTGGATAACCACTAGGAATGAGGCACCTCTTAGCTTTTGTTAAAGCATGTCTCTAGGAGAAGGTCATTCTGATATAAAACCAGATATACAGGGAATGGCATTGAGCATTTTAGGTATCTTTTGCTTGTGCTTGAAACCATAGTTCTCAAACATTACCGAGGTATAACCCATATTGATACTGAATAGCTTGCACTGACTTGTTTCTGGAGTATGTCAATTGTGCATAGAGGAACTGTGAGGTGTTGTACAAGCTATATTGGACCTAAAATTCTAGGTTGTGCAATAGCCAGCGAGATGGCTTCCAATGCCTGGTTGAATAGAAGGGTGCGCGGTAAGCACTGAAGCCACAGGGATAACCCAGGTGAAGATGACCACAGGTGAAACAACCTCATACATGGGCAGTGCTGGCATTTTGCATGGACAATGGTCAGTGATGTGATGATCGTGTGTGTATGTATATATGCACACACACAAATCAGTATATGTAAATATATATGCTAATGTAAACACATAAATCTACTTTTCAAGAAAGACACAAGGAAAAGTAAAAATGTAAATTCTGAACAGCAGTTTGCAGAGAAATCAGAACCACTGGTTCAATTCAGAACCAATGGTTAAAAACATACCTGTTTAACCCAGGGTATTATATTTTTCTTGATTCGCAGCCCTCGAGCTACATCTTCACTGATTCCCAACACATTTCCAACCTGCTTATCAGAAAAACCGGCTTGTTTTGCCAGCCTCAGCATTTCTTCCTCAATAGTTTCCCTAGAAAAACAAAATAGCTGACATTAAAGAGACACATAAAAAATGCATGTCTATACCATCATCCTTTTATGATTTCCTTTTATGCTTGCTTGAGTTGGACAAATTTTCTCCAATATAGCGTCTTTCCACTTATAGTTTTTTTTTTTGTCATTTCTTACATGATGTTCAGCTTCTTGAAACCTCTCTTCACCTCATCTTACCATGTTTTCTTTGGTCTTTATCTACCACAGGTTCCTTCTGCTTCAATAATTTGGCACATTTTTACCCAACTGTCATCCCCTGTACGCACTTTATGTCTATGCCAGCTCAGTCTTCCTTTTGGCACATTACATTTGACTCTGATACAAGTATTTCTCTAAGCTCATTTGTGCTTTGATATTCATGTACACATTATCACACACCCAGTGGAGCACACTAACATAATTTTTTTCTAAACTTTACACAATCTCTACTCAACTACAACATAAAAAATATAATTTAGAAATTTAAAAGCCTGTCAATATTAACTATGGCAATATTGATAACAATGAAAACACATAAAACAACAATTCTCAACTACAAAAGCATCAAAATCAATATCAGAATTTGATCAAATGTTTTTAATATGCTTGAAATGTTATCATCAACAATAAGCATAACAAGAAATGATACACATATGTAATGGAATATAAATTTGCAATGTGGAGGAAACTTACTTTGAATATGAAGCAAGATCTTTCTCTAAGTTGACAACACTCAGGAGTTTGTGCAGGAACCACCGATCAATTTGTGTCAACTGATGCACATCTTCAACACTGTAACCAGCGTGGAATGCCTAACAGAGTGGATAGATAGGCTTTTTAAAGAAGAGTAAATATAAATAACTAAAAATGCAGAATTAAGAGTGTGGAATAAGGATTGTAGTAATGTGTTGAGAGAGTAATATTTTAAGTTATGATTTGTAAATATACAACTATTTTATTCTTTTACTCGTTTCAGTCATCTGACTGTAGCCATGCTGGAGCACTGCCTTAAAGGATTCTAGTCAAACAAATCAACCCCAGGACTTATTTTTTTTAAAGCTTAGTACTTATTCAATTAGTCTCTATTGCCAAACCACTAAGTTACAGGGACATAAACACACCAACACTGGTTGTCAAATGGTGAGGGGGACAAACACAAAGACACACTGATCTTTGAGTTTTCATCTACCAAATACACTCACAAGGCTTTGGTCAGCCTGAGGCTATACTAGAAGACATTTGCCCAAGGTGCCACGCAGTGGGACTGAACCTGGGACCATGCGGTTGGGAAATAAGCTTCTTACCACACAGTCATGCCGGCACCTATATTGGTCAGTAAATTACTCTCAGTTAAAAAGAAATTATTATGTGCTGGTATATATAGGCAAACCATGTATTCATCTCTTCAGCAAGACACCTGCTCCTCTCCCTCTATGATAGCTTCTTATTCCTCCAGTCTATATGCTGCTCATTTGTATGCATTTCAAAGTAATTGAACACTGGAAAGAGAAGCACTATGAGAAACCATTCTCTATTATATTCCAGTCAAAGTACTGTGACTGGTTGCACTAATTGGCAGTCTGGCCATAGTAAAAAATGGATTGGAAGCACTAAGCAGTGATGTGTAGAAATATAAACTTGTTACCAATTCAAATATGTTAGAGACATATTTCAACCAGTGTTTGATGCTGAAGAGGAAATAACTACTCTGAAATGCATACATCCATTGATCTGGGAAGTGGGTGCTCCAGATTGACTTGTATATGTCACCCATCATACACAAGATATAATAGTACTATTACTACTACTATGTGTATGCATGAGTATCAAACTAAAGGTGTATTTTCATACATACACACTAATACACTCACACACAAACACAAAAATATATATACTGTATGACACTGAACTCTAGACAGGATACTAAACACTTTGTCTTATCCTTTCTCACCAGCATGGCAAATCTCAGGAATTCCTTTCTGTGTTCATTCCAACAATTAACTATAATCACTCATCAAACTACACTAGCATCACTTAATGACCAATACTCTACACAGAGACTTGAAAGAGATGGAAGTTATTACAAGTAGTACTTCTTTTTCAGATTTATTATTGAAAATGAAAGAAATGATGCATAACCTCACCTTTGCTATTGAATGAATCCTAGTGTTGTTTGGCACCCTCAGATTTGCTTCAAGGTCAAACTCAGGTGGATAGGTCTTACCTGCAGGCAGCTTGGGGCTAAATCCCTCAATGGAAGGGTGTGTCATCCGAAGAGCTTTCTGTAGACTTTCTTCAAATGTCCGTCCAATTGACATCACCTACAATCAAATGACAAAGTAAAAAGTTAACACTTTTTCAGTTATCATTATCATCATATTATCATCACAATCATCACCACCACCACCACCACCACCAATAGCACCACCACCACCATCATTATCACCATCACCAATACTATCATCATCATCGGGTCAAGTTTACTCAGACATTTTCAATCTGCACACACCATCCATCCCATCCTACATTAGTTGAGGGGGGTCTTCAGGGAAGTATTCACTGTCTGTGCTTGGACAACATACTTTGGCATCCATAGCAGCACTTGCCAACTCCTATTTAGCTCATCAGCAATGTTCTGCAAATTTCAAGTGTCTTCCCCTTGTAAAGGTGGAAACAGACAAGAGATCTCCATATAGCTGTTTCTTGGTGGGATAAATTCTCCAAGATATATTTAAGACTGTCCCTAACACTTGGGTTTAAGTTC
This sequence comes from Octopus bimaculoides, assembly GCF_001194135.2. NCBI lineage: Eukaryota > Metazoa > Mollusca > Cephalopoda > Octopoda > Octopodidae > Octopus > Octopus bimaculoides. The sequence goes on along the minus strand of NC_068990.1, from coordinate 65,143,443 downwards.
CCATCTAACTTGGAATTAATTATTTTTTTTTTTTCTTTTGGTAAGCATCCAGGTTGTTACTTCATATAAAAGGACTGACTCTACTGTTGCAGGGAAAAAAATTCCCCTTTAGGTTGTTTGACACAGCTGATTTCCAGACAATATCCAGTTTGTTTAGGGTCAACCATGCTTTGGCAATCCACATTTTTACATCCTTTTCAGTTGAGGCTATCCCAGAAATGAGACACATGAAGTCATCCACTTGGTTGATGAGATCTCTGCTGATATCTGTAATGGATCTTTGTCGAGTGTGAGCAATGAACTTGGTTTTACTAAGATTAACAAGTAGTTCAACATCATGTGCAGCTAATTCTAGTCTATAAAGTAATTAAGTGGAGTTTGATATTGTGTCAGAGAGCAAGGCTAAATAATCAGCATAATCTGCATCAGTTAATTTTTGAGCTGGATATCCAATTGATCATTTTTTTATGAGTATGAAACTGAGGCTGTTTAAAATGTTAAGTGATGTTCTGAGAAAAGAGAAAAGGTGCCAGAATGCTCCATTGGAGTACTCCTGCTTTGATGTCAAAGAAACTGTATCTCCATTTGGGGACTTCACCATTGATTTAGTGTTGTAATAGAGCATCATAACAGGTCAGTAGTATTTCTACCATTTTACTAAAGTGGATGGAGTCAAAAGCCTTTGAGAAATCAACAAACAGTAATACTGCTTCGAGATTTGTAGCAGTTACTCCTTCCAGTGGATGATTGTCTGACGATTAAACTATTTTTTCTGAAGTAACTTTGATTACTTTTCAAAACATTCTCAGTTTCTGGTTGTATCCAATGAATTAAAAATTTTTGCAACAATGGCTGTAAGAGTGATGCCTCTGTAGTTCTTTGTGAGACTCAGATGAACTTTCTCTGGAAATGGGAGTATGCAGCCTTTTGTCCATTTGTCAATCTAGTCAGGCATTCATGCTAGTGGTATTGGTGAATGTATATAGCTTGGAGGGGTTTCTTTTGGAATTTGGCATTTAAACATACTAATTGATTTTCAAGAATAAATTGAGTTAGATATTGGCCATTTCTGTTCATTGCTGTGTGGAATGTGCATTTATGGACTTTGGCTTTTTTGAGATAGTTATTCATATCATGAAAACACTGCTTTAGTATCTAAAACACAATAAAAATTCAAAACCTCTTCTTTGTCAGCTGTGTTTGTTGGTGAAAAAAAAGCAAGATATGAGAAATGTTTCTGGATTTCCTTGAAAGGAGGCTATAACTATTTTTGCATGAATTTTCATTTTGCTGTTTAAAGAGTTGAGGGCAGGTGGGCTTAGTAGCATGCTCATGCCATAAATGGTGGAAATGATGGAATTTTCCAAGCTGAGGCTGAGATGAAAGTCCAACCTTGACCAGCATTGTGGTAGTTCAGTTCAATATCATTAAGATAAGGCCTGTCTTCTTTGCAGACAGATAACCTCAATATTGTCCTTGATGGTTGAGGCAATCAAGTTCAGGGAGTTGGTTTAGGTTTCTGAGGGTGCACATCTTGAAGGTAGAGACAAGTGTATTTTGCTTGCACTTCAAATATTTATGTTGTGTTTGGCTCAATTCACACTCATTTTTCTTGGCATATTCATCATCTTTCATCATTATCATCAACAAATCAAATATGGAAGAATAAAAACCAAATAATATTGAAAACAACAACTATCATAATAATTATGATGACGTTAATGAGGATGATGATTATTTCTACAAACCATCATTTTTCTGAGATCAATCTGATTACCAACTTACAGAAGATGATGACAAATTTGGGTGGTAAGCATAACACACTGCCAATATTAACCCTTTCAGCCAGTTTCTGGATGCCTCTGCTACAGTTCATTTGCTTACAATCATTTCAATCAGACCTACATCATCCCACCTAGTATCCTTTCTACAGATGTTAACCACATCAATCTCACAGTCTTGGTGGCCTGCAAAAATATATTGTGGGTATAGCCCTTAATCCTCTGACTAGTATATACTATTAAAAATAAACAAATTCTCCTCACTCAATAAGACTTCCAACTTTTCATTGCATCAGACACTGGCTAATGGATGGAAACATTATTGTTGTTATTATTTAACCCCAGAGCAGTTACTATCAAGTAATCTTCTGATTAATGACAGTTAAATCATAATCATCCTGTTTTTTTTTTAAGGTGTACCTGTACCTAAAAGTACATTATCATGTATAAACATGCTTCCTCCCTGTTTTAAGTTACTTGGGTGGAGTATGTGACTTCAGAGGGATTTTGCTTCGGTTTCTAGCAGACCAAGTGACTACACAGAAGTTCCCTCATTACTGCTGTTAAGAGTAAAAAATACTGAGATACTGAACCCATCACACAGTTTTTTATACACTCAACATCATTGTAATCATCAACACCACCAAAGAACAGAAACATTTTTTACCCAGTTCTGCACCAGTAGAGAGAGAGAGTGTGTGTGTGTGTGTGTGTGTGTGTGTGTTCATTAGAATTTTGGAGAGTGTAGCTGAAGAGATCAAAACTTATGTTAGACTAGTACTTATTTTATCAAATCCCCACAAAAAGAATAAAAGGAAAGGCAGATGCCAGGAAGATTTGGATTTTAAATTTCAATCAATAACACCACAAAAAAAAACAAATACATTTTTTCCAGTTCTGCACCACTGTTTTGAAAGGGGGAGAGAAAAGACTGAATGTAGTGTGTGTGTGTGTGTATGTGCGTGTGTATATTAAAATTTTGGAGAGTGTAGTTAATTAGATCAACCTTAATATTAGACTACTGTTTATTTTATCAGTGCCCAAAAAGAATGAATGGAAAAGCAGATGCTAGAAAGATTTGAATTTTAAACTTAAGGAGATAAAACTAAACACTGCAGGGGCTTTTTACTAATCCTAAAGAAAAAAATAAATCAAATATAAGGTAACTTTGATTGCCATCTTTTTGATGCAACCAACAAGAAATTTCAGGAATAAACCAATTAAAGCAAAGGATTTGTATAACTTAAGAAAAGTGATGCTAAAGTACTTACTTCACCGACACTTTTCATTGAACTGCCAATCTCTTTGGAAATGTTTTGGAAGCGATCAAGGTCCCAGCGTGGAATTTTGGTAACGATGTAATCTAAACTTGGCTCAAAGCAGGCTGTTGTCATTTGGGTTGTTTTGTTTTCAAGACTGGGCAAAGGAATACCCAGAGCCAGTTTGGCAGCAATAAATGCTAATGGGTACCTGAAATGAAGTGACATCTATAATGAACTTATTGTATACAGGGCTCAAGTGCACTACAACTCATCAGAAAAAATAACCAAATCTACATGAACAGTACATAGCATATGTACAGAAAATGAACAATGAAAAAAAATCTTTAAAAAAAAAGAAACAGGGTATTGTTGGTGAATTTCAGGAAGCATGGAAGTTTTGAAGGATATAGTGTCTATGGGAGTAATAAGAATTCCATAATAAAGAATATGAAGTGGCTTTGTTAGGACAAAATACCTAATATTTAGTTATGATTCTTAAAACTGAAATCAACTTTGCTTTTCATATTTCTGTGATCTATAAAATAAAGTATCAATTAAGTACTTGTACTTTAAAAAAATAGAGGGCCACAGATTTAGGGGAGGGAGTTAGTTGATTTTATTGATTCCAGCACTTGACAGGTACTTAATTTCAGTTCTCATTTACTCTCTCTGTCTCTGCCTTTTCATCCTGGCATGGGTTGGACAATTTTTTTGAGCAGTGTTTAATGGTTGAAGACACTTCCTGTGACCAACCCTTTTAGTTATATGAAAAGATGCAGTGTATCTAAAACATATGCTAAAGTAACAAGCAGTAGAAATCGAACTAGTTCTACCTACCCAGTGGCCTTAGAAGCCAAAGCAGAACTTCGAGAAAGACGAGCATTGATTTCAATAATGCAGTACTCTAATGATGTTGGGTGAAGAGCATACTGAATATTGCACTCTCCAATAATGCCAAAGTGTCGGACAACCTAGAGAAAAAAAAAACAAAAAAAAAAAACAAATAATGAATTCAAAAGCAACATTTTAGAAAGAATGAATACTTCCTGTTACAATATTTTTTATGAAGTAAAAACAGTTCAGTTTGTCATAGAGATGAAGCGAAGCAGTTTAGATATACATATATATATGTCTTCTTTCTCTTTCTAATTTAGTGGACTGTTTGAACCTATGATGTGCATGCTTCTGAGTTCAAACACTGCTGTAGCCATTATGCCATGCTTTAATGTAAAGCACAATACTGCTTCTGGTATTTGAAAGAAAAATTTTTAATCTAAAGAAACTCATGATACACTGTTTGTTCATTCATTCAGTTTATATCAATTTTTTTCCATGCTAGTTAGATGAAGACTTATCACTGAGGCATTGTTTTACAGCTAGATGCCCTTCTTTTGCTATCCATTATCTGTTTTTTTTTTCACAGGAAGAGATTTTTTTTCTATTCCACCATTCTTGAAAGTCAAGAAATTATGGGACAGTTTAAAGGGGAATATCAACATAAAATCACTGTTTGTTCAAATGATGATTTCATGCAAACATGCAGAATGTAAATATTCACATACACTTATGGCAAGATTTTGTCTACAAATCCCACTCAGAAAGCATCAGTCAACCTCAGAAGATACCTGCCCAAGGTGCCACCAAGTGAGATAAAACTAAAAAATCATGTTAATCATGCCTAGCCAGACTGGAGTCTTGTGCAGCCCCTCAGCTTGCCAGCTCTGATCAAACTGTCCAACCCATGCCAATATGGACAATGGACATTAAATGTTGATGATGATAATGATGATGTTCTTGTCCACTAAAACATGAAAGGCATTAACAACAGGATTGGAGATAATTTCTCCCCATAGACTTTGTATATAAAAACGATCACCACTGAGAAGGCAATGTATCAGGTAGTCCACTGCAGCTCAGTTCAATGTATTTTTCACACATAAAAGCTAAAGAGAGAAACTTTCTACAGTAAATATCTTTTGCATTCAGATGTATAAAAATGTGTGAAAAATAAGGCAGTGCCCCAGCATGGCTACAGTCTAATGAAGCTGAAACAAATAAAAGAAATATCTTTAATGTACCTTTAATATATATAAAAATATATATAAAGGAGGCCACTAGGTGGACTGCTAATGTGCTAGAAGAAGATCACATGTCATGTGTCTACTATGGGCAAGGCTAGTGAAAATTACATTATGTAATTTTCACTAGCCTTGCTCGCTTTCCGTTTTTGCTACTTTGCTAAATTCCCTTTGAGAATTATCCGGTCTTAGAAGACACATGACATGTGATCTTCTTCTAGCACATTGGCAGTCCACCTAGTGGCCTCCTTTATATATATTTTTATATGTACAGATACAATAATCCTTTGATATTCAGATAATTTTTCTGAATCTCCCTGATTCTTTTAATGTGCTGGTTACCTGGTATTAAATTGATATTAATTAATATCCAATTTTTACCCTATTGTTTAATTTAATAGATATAAAGATAGATACATACATATATATAAAGATAGATACATACATATATATATAAGATAGATACATACATGCACACAATGCACATACAAACACAAGTATCTGAGAGTACACATAATCATACATTTCTGTATACATACCCATAAATACAAACACAATTAATATTCTTAATTTCTTAATTTTGAATGAAATGATATACATGTGTATGTGTACTTGTAAATGAAGGCATATATATATCTGAGTCTACATAGGCATGATCTATGCAAATGTATGTCTATGTAAATATCTTCTGTTCTGGTATGCATATAGTCACATGTATATTTCTGGGTATAACTTTTTACTTCTGAAGCTATTTCATTCCTCTGAAGAAGAAAAAAAAAAAAAAAATTCATGTCTTTATACTTGTATCCTTGAATACTTTTTTCAAGAAGTGGTTGCTGCTTGTTTTCTGCTCCCTCTGCTTAATATTTCCCTGTCTTTCCATTTCATTTTACTTTTTGCTTTGTTTGAGGCATTAGTTTTCTCAATGCACCCTTCCAAATTTTTATCTTCCACTTCTTCCTTCATTTTCAATTCAGACTTCAGACCATCTTACACCCCTTTACTTTTAATCTTCTCCCTTCCCATTATCACTACTTTATGCCAATCCCTCCGTCATTTACTTGTCTGTAGTCCAAACCACAGCACCTCTTTCTCTCTAGTTTCTTCACTCTCAGATAGAAGGTAAAAGCCTCAGAATGTCAAAATCTCCTATTTACTGTCTTCAGTTGCTTATCTGACAAAACACTTAATTCTTGATTGAGTAGTCAGTATCTAAGAAGAGTTTCAAGCTGTTGAAAATTTATTGTACAGTTATTGTTTACAAGGTTACATTAATTATTACAACATTGAAATAGTGTAAGTAAGGAGGTAATTAGTTGTGTAAGTTGATTAATTAGCAATATATTGGGTAAGTTTAACTTACTTTAATGGCCGTCTCCCGCAGCATATGATACTCTTGGTTGGATAAGGTTTGGCTGGGAGCAACAACAATAGAATCACCTGCAAGATGAATTGGTAGCAACATATAAATAATAATAATAATAATGAGTTCTATATTTAAGAGATCTTATAGATCTTCCAATATTTCAAAGGTACATTCTATCTTCACTTCTGTTTATTTTCGCCCTAAACACACAGACATTTCTTCTTAAGTGATACATATAAAAATATGTAAATGAGTATGTATTTATCTGTGCATGAGAGAGAGAGAGAGAGAGAGAGAGGGAGAGAGGGAGAGAGAGAGAGAGAGAGAGAGAGAGAGAGAGAGAGAGAGAGAGAGAGTGAGTGAGTGTGTGTGTGTGTGTGTACACAGAATACACAAAGCAACCAAGAACAGAAACATAAGCAAAAAACAAGGATACTAAATAGAAATAATAGCATCACCCAAGAAAGCTAAAAACACACACACACTTTCAATTAGATAGTTGTAAATGAGTATCATCATTTTATAAGCGATGTCCTTTGTCTCTAATCTTCCATGAAAATATATGTCCAGTCATAGGGAAATATAACCATATTTGAAAACAGGTGTGGGTTAGTGACAGGTAGGGCATCCAGTTGTAGGAAATCTGTCTCATTAAATTCTGACTCATGAAGCATAGAAAAGTGGACATTAAAATGTTGACAACTTGATGATGATAGGGATAATATATGACATGAGCAAATCTACAATCTAGACAAAAGTTACCTTTAATTACAGGAACATTAGTTTTTTGAGGTCATTGGTATGAATTTAGATAAAGATGCATTGTTCATCAAAGAAAAGTTGTCTTTGAAAAGAAACAGGCACAAATAATCTCCAGAATTCTTTTATCACACCGATTTTATGAATCCACCATTAGCATAAATGAGTGCTTCAATACAGGGTTGGAAATATGGACACACCTGAATCAGATAATCTGTCAATTTTGGACATAGTGCTGATTATGGCAGACTTGAGAGATCACATGGTATAAGGGGAGGGTGTTGATTGGCCTCTCCCTTGACTACAGGCCATATGTAATAGTCCATTGAAGTCTAGTGAGCAAAGAGGCCATCCATCTGGGAGAAAATAAGCATGGTGACTGGTACACATCCACACCTGGGTTGTCCTAGTCTTATGAGATGGTGCAGAGTCTTGTTGGAAGATGTATGATCTTCCATTGCATACTCTGTCTATCTAGAGCCTCACAATTTTCTCTGACATCTCTGAGTAGACAGCAGCATTGACTCTTAAGGCCTGTGAAAAAAAAAAGTGAGAAGGCATGACAACTCACTCATTGCTGATGACTCCCAGAACCATTACAGTTGCTGGGAATTTAGTATGCATGACTGTTGGAACCTCATTCAGATCTTTGTATAACCATTTGTCATTTCTTTAGTTTACCTTTTGGTCCTGATCTATGTTTTTCTCATCAAAGAAAAACCAAAGCATTCCAGCCTTTTGGTGTTTTAACTGGTTTAGCCAAGCACTTTGCATAGATCGAACAATGCTCTCTTGTTATGTCCAACATAAACTGACCCTTCTGCATCACATATGACTTGTACCAAATCTCATCACGCACAACTCATCTGATGCTGCATTCTGAAACCTTGAGATCCTTTGCAATGGCTCTGATTGACCTTTCGAAGTATTTAGTGATTATTTCTTGAACCTTTTGTACCAAGTCATGTGTTCTGACTGTATTAAGGAAATTGTGCATGCATTTTGCATTTAGCAGCTGATCCCTATTAACAGCTTTCAGCTCCTTTTGAGCTTTGACATTGAAGGATCAGGGAACTTTCAGGAAGCGAGCTATCTCTGTATCACTATGCTGCACTTTTAAGGCAACAATAACAGTGTGCCTTTTCATTTGCTGATTCCTAACATTATCTGAAAAGTAAGGCGAAAAAAATAATTTAGAAAAAAGTTAGCGTACTTGAAAGAGGTGTCCTCACAAAAACTGACACACCCTGTATATTCATTCTCAGCAAAGTTAATTTTTACCTGTGTGTACACCAAGTGGATCAAAGTTTTCCATATTGCAAACTGTAATACAATTGTCTTGACAGTCACGTACTACTTCATATTCAACTTCTTTCCAGCCAAGCAGAGACTTCTCAATAAGAACTTGTTTTGTCACTGCCAGAGCCTGAAACAAATACAAAGAATTTGATGGTATATTTCCAGTTTATTATGACTGCCTCACACTATGTCTAATTACGTTTCTCTTCAAAGACAAGTAGAGTTATGGTCTTACTCAACTCAGTACTTTTGGCATCATATCATCACATAACCTTAAAAAAATGCAAGGCTCACCATGAAAAAAATAAGGTGTGATGACTGTATCTAAACTGAGAGTTGAAATTATGTATAGGTCACACTTACACATAAGTACTTTGTCAGATAGTTAAACCAATATTTGCTAATATCCTTTCACTCAAGGTCTGCTTTTCACTGTTCCTTCTGAGCCTCTGCTAATACTCTGAAAAATGGCCAACAAAATTACCCATAATCCAGGCGTAGTAATGATACAGACACTAAAGACATAAACCAAAGTCAGTCTTTATGTATCTGAATTTACTAGTTCAAATTATCTTATTCAGGTGATAAATATGCTCCAATTAATAAAATTCCACCTTTCAAACAAATCAGTTAGGTATCTGGTCAAAAGAAATTGTAGTGACTTCATTTAAACATAGAGTCGATTTGAATCAGAATCTGCCAATTTCCCTTAACAATGCAACAGCATTTTTCTCACAGAAAAAACAGATGTAGGAGTGGCTGTGTGGTAAGTAGCTTGCTTACGAACCACATGGTTCAGGGTTCAGTCCTGCTGCGTGGCACCTTGGACAAGTGTCTTCTACTATAGCCTCAGGCCGACCAAAGCCTTATGAGTGGATTTGGTAAATGGAAACTGAAAGAGGCCCATCGTATATATGTATAGATATATGTATGTGTGTGTATATGTTTGTCCCCCCAACATCGCTTGACAACTGATGCTGGTGTGTTTACGTCCCTGTAACTTAGCGGTTCAGCAAAAGAGACCGATAGAATAAATACTAGGCTTACAAAGAATAAGTCCCGGGGTTGATTTGCTCGACTAAAGGCGGTGCTCCAGCATGGCCACAGTTAAATGACTGAAACAAGTAAAAGAGAAAAAGAGAAAATGGTTGACAGCAGGTGCAATGAACACATGGCCTTGCTAAGCTGATTTATGTCTTTGCCACTTCACCCTTCTAACTTCTTGTATGCAGTGGAGAGTTGAATTGAGAAAACAGTCGACTCCCCAAAGAATATCTAGTGTTCTATACAATATACCTATTTTTCTTGGTAGTTTTGTATAGTTATGAATACAAGAACTCTGTAAGCCAAAGTCAGTTAGTGAGAACTGAGTTGGCTAACTGGCTGATCAAAATGCCATCTCTGAATGAAAGGGCACAGAGGGACAGCTATGGTAACTCACCATCAAAGCAGTTGCTTTGTCCTACCACTCTCACTTTCACTAGCTCACTTTCTCTACTCTACAACATCACTCTATCATTTTCCCTGCTGCTAGAATGACAAGAACACAAACACACCTATACAAGAAAAATCTACAATATCTCTCTTTACCTCGCATGCTTTACAAATTATATTATACATGCTAGACCATTGTGGTTTGGCTATAACAATATGTAATAGTTAATAAATGCTTGTTTACAACTTCAATCATGGTTCTTCTTTCATGCACATCTGCAACATCAACATCTGTTACAAAATCATAACGGATTTCAGTTAGCTTGTTGGCTAAACAAGTATCAACTAAACCAGGAAATAGGAACTTTTTTTTTTATAATGGTCCAATTATGATGATCTTACATTTGCTCATGGCCCACATCTATATTATATCATATCTTATGTATAAAATTATCTCCACATATACACCACTAGCAATGATGTCAGCAAAAATTAAACAAATCCTGGCACAAAAGATTATCTAAAAACCAACTGTTCAATGGCTCACAAGTTTATCAAATATGAAATTTTTTTAGAAAAAGTTTGAGGGCCAAAGAGAACACTTCATTGGCCTGTCAGTTTATGGCTCTTAAAACTCTTGAACTAAATAAACAGGAAGATACATATATAAGCAATTAACACCAAACTGACAAAGAGATGCATGGATAAATAGATAGACATATAGATGACAAAATATCATAAATTGACAGAAAAGCTAGAAACAGAGAGATAGATAATCAAATACATAAACATCTAGACAAACAAAAAGCTAATCAAAATAATTGAAGTAGTGATAAGTTAAATTAAAGTTAATGAAGACAAGTACAGGAATAATGAGTATTCAAAAGGATCACTGATGTTTACACAAGGAAATCTTGTCAAAACTTATTGAGTCACGTACATGGTTCACAACAGCTTTTAAAGACTGCTTGTCATAGCATACTCCAGAGCCAAGACCGCCAAGAGCATAGGCAGCTCTCACCATAACAGGATATCCAATGGTTTCTGCTGCATTATATGCATCTTTCAACTGAAAAAGAAGAAAAGTGAATATACATATATTTGAAATCGAAATTGAACCAAATTCGACGACTGTCACCCTTGCCAACCTCTCCTTCATTGGACACTAAACTCTGCTTGCGAAGACCTGTTGGGGCAAGTGAAATCGAAATCGTAATTGAACCATATTCGATGACTGGCACCTGTGCCAGTGGAGCACTAACAGCATTGTCTGAGCATGATCATTGCCAGAGCAGCTGTCTGGCTTCCGTGCTAGTGGCACGTAAATAGCACCATTTAAGTGTGATCGTTACTGGCGTCACCTTACTGGCACTTGTGCCGGTGGTACGTTAGAAAATCATTCGAGCGAAGTCGTTGCTAGTGCCGCTGGACTGGCTCCTGTGCAGGTGGCATGTAAAAAACACCATTTCGAGCATGGTCATTGCCAGTACTGCGTGACTGGCCCTCGTGCTGGTGGCATGTAAAAGCACCCACTACACTCTCGGAGTGGTTGGCGTTAGGAAGGGCATCCAGCTGTAGAAACTCTGCCAGATCAGATTGGAGCCTGGTGCAACCATCCGGTTCACCAGTACTCAGTCAAATTGTCCAACCCATGCTAGCATGGAAAGTGGACGTTAAACGATGATGTAAGTATGTATGTGGCTAAGAGGTGGTTCCACACTCCACAAAATCCTGGAACTCCTGAACTGGGTAAAGGATAAAGACCTCCTTCAATCATGAATGACCATAGGATAGCACCTAGAAAGTTCCTCTCTGAGGCACCAGCAGTTGCCCATGCATAACACCTCCCTTCTCCATGCCTCTGATGTTGTCGAAGGAAAAGGCAAAGGCTGATACAGCTTGGCACCAGTGACATCACAACTCATTTCTACAGCTGAATGAACTGGAGCAATATGAAATAAAGTGCTTTGCTCAAGAACACAACACAGCCTGGTCTAGGAATCAAACTCACTACCTTATGGTTGTGATCCCAACTTTCTAACCACTGAGCCAAGTGCCTCCTTAATCAGATACCCACTTTAAAGCCATACACAGGTCTACTCTGAAACGGAGTAGTAGCACCCAGGTATGGGTTAACAAGCATATGACTGCTGGGACATAGAAATACTCAGGTTGGTATCTGAGGATGCAGTAAGCCTACTAGAAGTGAAGGGCTCTTGGTCTTTGTTAAGGCATATGTCAAGGAGAATGCTAACTTGCATGTAAAACCTGCAGCCCTATTGAGCTGAAAATCTTGCACTTTGCTTGTCACTGGATTTTTTGGAACTGCAGGTGAGAGAAGTTGTGTTGTGCAAGCCACACTCAACTTAAAACCCTTGAACAGACATTGTTGACATTTACCTGTCAGCAATAGTTACACCTGTCTAACAAGTAAATAGCCATCATCATATGTGTATGTATTAAATACACATAAATGTTGTAAGCCAGTTGTTAATAAACACATACATTTGTTTATTAATGACTGGCTAACAAAGTTATTATTCCATGCCTATCCTTCTGGTAGTTTTCAAAGCCAATAATTAAACCATTTGAAGGTTAAATATATATCACCATCGCTTCCATTTCTCCCACTGTTATACCAAAGGCCTCCTTGTCCCTCTTTCACTGAAGTTCATCTTTTATAAACATTCTCTTCTCTGTCCTCTCTAATAGTCATGCTACCCTGAGCAAATGAAGACAGCATAGATCAGAGATCCTGGGTCAATCTCACATCAATGTTATTATAAAATGCATCCAGTGAAGTGGTGGGAAAAGGAGCAGAGATAGTATAGGGTCTACAGAACCTTTAGTTTTGTATTTTCAAGGACATGATTATCTTTCTAGTGCTGGTGTCAAGAAAAATGCACCCAAATGCACTCTATAAAGTGACTGGTGCTAGGAGGAAGATACAGCCAGAGAAACCATGCCAAAATGGAAACAGATGAGTGATGCATGGTTCCTTGATTTAGACTAGTACCATCAGTCAAGTACCAACTCAAACCATGATAACTAGTCCATTTTATGCCAGCATGGTGATGAAGTAGGGGAAAGAAGAGGAAACATGCTAGCAGAAAATATAGCCAAGTTGTCTGTGATTATGAAATGGTAAGAATCTGGAGACATGATAAAGTCTGGAATTAAATTGGTCTTGATTATAGTGATGGTTGTGGCAGTGGGATGTAGGAGCATAAGTGTGAGATCTTTAAATAAGGAAGTGGGAGAAATTTATGTTTAATTGAACAGAAAGCTGATTGTATTGTTTTTATAAACATGTCCATTGCTTTCACAAGATAGCTCCACAGACAAGATCAACACACCCATTGCTTTTACCAGATGGCTTTTAAGACCCCAAACTGCAATGTGATTATTTTCCAAAACTTTGGTTTAGCTAATTTAATTAGACATGTTTCATCCATGCAGTTTTAAAATTTTAAACAATCCCAGAGGAAGTTTTCACTTTATAACTGCAAGGATAATCTCAATAAACTGGAGTTTTTCAATTCATTACATCACATATGTGAGACTATACACTGTGTGTGTGTGTGTGTGTATTCATGTGATCATCATCATCATCAACATAATTTTAACATCCACATAACCATGTCAGACAGAATCAGTTGATGCAGATTTTTTATGGTTGGATACCCTTCATGTCACCAACCCTCACCTATTTCTAAGATATTTCCCCATGACCAGACATGTTTTCCCATAAGATTGGAAATGAAGGTCACTACTTCCATGACAGTGATACTGTTTACAATTATAATGCAATGTCAAGGAAAGGAGACAGTAGCACACAAGCTTACACACACACATATGAATAAATATACACAACAAGCTTCTTTCAGTTTCCATCTACCAAATCCATACACTACTATAGCCCCAGGCTGTAGTAGATGATACTTGGATGAAGACAGCTGCATAAAAACATGTGGGGCATTCAAAGAGGATGGTAGTAGTGGAAAAGTAATATCTTGAAAGAAATGGGTGGTCGACTGGTTGAATCTCTCTCTCTCTCTCACACACACACACACACACACACACACACACACACTTACATAACACACATACAAACACCTGTATGCTTTTCTCTCAACCTTACATCTGTCTTTCTGCCTTGCTATCAAAAAACCATAGGCAGTTTCTGACAAGCCTACAAGTAACTACTTATATGTGAATATAACATATATTAAGCAGTCATCCATGCGCACACACACACACACACATACTGTTAGAGATTAGCCAAAATTTACTCACATTTTCCACAGCAAAGCTGGGGGCTAATTTCTCATTGATTTCTATCAATCTGTCTGCAAAAATCTGGCGATCCTCAGTTGCCTCAATTGATTCAACGGGCGTACCAAGTACCTTTACATCATATTCTTTCAAAATACCATTACGATACAACTCCACACCTATACAAAAAGAGGAAAACAGTACTAACAACGAAACAAAAAACAAAATTAGTAATGCTGATTGAAACTGTGCAGACAAAAAATATCTAATAGCAATCTTTATTGTTTTTTTATTTTTTACTCATTTCAGTCATTAGACTGTGGCCATGCTGAGGCACTGCTCTGAAGAATTTTAGTCAAATGAATCAACACCATTACTCATATCATTTTTTTTAAAGCCTGATACTTATTCTATTAATCTCTTTTGCTGAAATGCTAAATTACAGGGAAGTAAACACACACACACAACAGGCTGACAGGTTTATTTCAGTTTCGTATTTCTTTATTGCCCACAGGGGGCTAAACATAGAGGGGACAAACACGGACGGACAAAGAGATTAAGTTGATTACATCGACTCCAGTGCGTAACTGGTACTTCATTTAATCGACCCTGAAAGGATGAAAGGCAAAGTCGACCTCGGCGGAATTTGAACTCAGAACGTAACGGCAGACGAAATACCGCAAAGCATTTTGCCCAGCTTGCTACCGTTTCTGCCAGCTCAGGTTTAGACAGGTTTCTTTCAGTTTCTGTCTACCAAATCCACTCACAAGGCTTTGGCTGACCCAAGGCCATAGTGGAAGACACTTGTCCATGTTGCCACATAGTGGGACTGAAACTGGAACCATGTGGTCAGGAAGCAAACTTCTTACCACACAGCCACACTAACAATTTCTTTTGTAATTAGACTTACCTTTTAATGAAACAATCAAAATTTGAACTTGGAATAAGGTAGTAAACTTTAAAATTGCAACTGCTGTGTCTTTAATCACAATCCTAATATTCTCCTAGTATCAGCAGCTTTTTAGTTTATCAGTCACACAGCCATTCTACTAAAGATATAAGAGCAGTCAAGAGAATCAACTTCTCTTATTTCTTCTGGCAAAAAAAGATTGATTTTGGAGACAGAAATTAATCACTGAAGTGGAACACATTTTCGGCCTTCATTCTAGAATTTTACTTGCTACTTACCACAATTCAGTGCTGTCTGACCTCCCATGGAAAGTAGTAAACCATCAGGACGCTCTCTTTTAATGATCTCTGTCACAAATTCTGTTGTGATTGGCAGAAAATAAACGATATCTGCCTGTTTTGCCCCTTCAGCATTCGTCTGTACTGAAGCAATGTTAGGATTCATCAGCACGGTCTGAATGTCCTCTTCCTGGAAACAAATGTACAGCTTTATTAATATATGAAAGTGTGTGTGCATGTGCGTGTGTGTGTATATATATATATATATATATATATATAAAAACAAATAGTAAATGGGTATATGCATATATACGTACAGGTATGTGTATACCGACATCCACCTGTATGTATAGGTGCATATCTGGGTACAGGACATTGCAAACAAAACCTAGACGAGAAAACACACAAGCCACATAGAGAACATTCTTCTTCATCAGCTACCCCCGTTTTAACACCGGTGTTTCGAAGAGCTGGGCAGGACGCATCGTTAAAACGGCTCTTCCCATGG
>NC_068990.1:65119620-65127348 GCF_001194135.2 Octopus bimaculoides | reverse complement strand
AGTTCGCGTGTTTGCTCGGCGATAGCCAAGGAAGAAAAGGATTATTGACCGGAAGCATGTGACCATGCCAGTGTAAGGGGAAGAGAGAGAGTGGTAGAGGGAGAAACAAAGGGAGGAAGTAGAAGAATAGGTGAGCAACGAGAGGAAAAGAGAAAGAGAGGAAGTACGAGGGGGGAAAAAGAGATACGTAGTAGTAACAGAGGAAGAACGAGAGGAGTAAAGCGAGATACGTAGTAGTAAAGAGGAAGAACGAGAGGGGGAAAAATGATAGAGGAAGAGAAAGAGAAAGAGATAGAGTAGCGTAGGAAAATATAAAGTTACGATAACTACTTACAAATTGGTGAAAACAATAGTAAATGAGTATATGCATATATACGTACAGGTATGTGCATACCGACATCCAATATCATCATCATCATTATTATAATCATTTAACATCTGTTTTCCATGCTAACATTGGTTGAATAGTTCGGCAGACACCAAGCCTGGCTGTCTGCATTAACATGGTTTCTATGGCTGGATGCCCCTCCTAATGTCAACAACTTTCAGAATGCACTGGGTGATTTTAAAGTGGCAACAGCAGCAATGAGACAACCAAGTAACCTGCAAGACAAGACCCCCTCAACTGAGGTAGGGAGTAGTATTGAAGGACAGAAAAAATGGAAGTCTTGCATATCCTTTCCAAATCCAAAAACTTACTAAGATCAGAAATTTTCACAAGATGCAAGCATCTCAACAAGTTTCTGTTATTGAACAGGAGAACACTACCCTCTCTGGATACGGTCTTACAAACTAGACTTTCCTAATAAAATTAACCGCATCTTTTCAAATGGACCAAACGGACACAACTCTTAACCCCCTTTGTGTGAGTTGGAAACAATTTAAATAATTTTGGGAGGACTCAGCTTTCCATATCTCATTCTATTCTTCCATATTGTCATGGGTCAGGTGTCATACAATTCACTGCAAACAACTATACACTATGTGGTAGGTGTGATACAGTGCAAGGTTTAACACTAGCACCTGACTAAAGAGCAGAGTCCATTTGGCTACAAGCACCTGCATGAAATGTCAAGTCTGAGGCTATTTTCTACCCTTTGTCCCACCTGTTTGGGAAGCTGTGAAGAAGATTGTAGGCTCTGCCTTTCCTCTTCGGACAAAACCATAAAAATATAAAAATGTACGATTGAAGAGATTATGGGTTTAGTGTAATGTTTTCTTACCTTTAGAGCCTTCACAGCTTGAGAACCACTATAATCAAACTCTCCAGCTTGACCAATAGACAGTCCACCACTGCCCAATACAAGTACTTTTTTGACCTGAATATATAAAAATAAAATGTTTGAAGTAAAAATAAAAATATTTGAGAGTGATAAATAAAATAAACATGTCTTCTGTATTTGGCAAAATGATTATAATAATATTAATCAATGAGGCACTAAACATTGTAAAAATGCACATAGCCTAATGGTTAGGGTGTTGCGCTAATGATCATAAAATTGGGGTTTCAATTCCTGGACTGGGTAGTGTGTTGTGTTCTTGAGCAAAATACTTCATTTCACATTGCTCCAGTCCACTCAGCTATACATGAGTTTCCGCAATAGCTGGGAAATTACTACTATAATGGACTGGCATCCTATTCATGGGGAGTGTTGTAATCTCAGTTTCATCTGCCAGGGAATCCAGATTAAGCTCTGCCCTTATGAATCCAAGGGCACATGACAGACCTAAACATTGTGCAACGAAAAATCTGAAATGTAAAGTAAGGTACAACTAACTAGTTTAAGCTATTGGCTGTAATATGCAATTGAACACACAAATACAAATACTGTATTTTTCTTCTTTTTTATCTCTCCATGGCCACAAAAAAGATTGACCTTACTGGTTTCTGTTCCAATTGGGACTGCATCAGAAATGAGGTAAATATAGCTTATTACTATATATAAGGAATTCACTAAATCAGTTCATCTAATAATTTGGAATGCAAGATGTAAAGTATTGGTTGTAGCCATCACTGAAATTTGTAATCAAATACAAAAAAAAACAAATGTAAACTGACAAGAACAAGCTGATGTCAAGTGCAATGATTTTGCTCTCACCAAATTTTTGAGGGCAATGACCTACTAGTGAATTACAAAGAAGAACATGTCTCCAGTAGATCTGACTTTATAAAAACCACTAAAGTGGGAGAGAGAAACTTAAGAGGTTGGAAAAGATTGTTGTTAATTGTTGTCTACTTCACTTTCAGATGTTGGAAGTAAGTGTGATAGGATAATAGTTGGCAGGATTGGAGGGACCGAATAATGTCAGGCTAATAGTCCTGTTGAGTTGAAAGTGATTAGCAGTGCTTTTGTAAATGGCATGCATGTGTACAGGGTGGCAAGTCTGATATGGATGGAAAAAGATAGATTTTATGTTGGGGTGTGGAGTTGGATAAAGCGAAAATGGAGGCATTTCAAGATGTCTTGTTGTGAGATAGTGTGATAGCGAGAGGCCATTTTTTGAGTTTGAGTGGGGTGGTTATGGGATGGTGTGTAAGATGAGTGGTTATCAAGAGAACATGGGTGGGGTTTAGAGTGGCATCTAGTCACTCCCCCCAAAAGCTACAAACTTTCGATTTTTGCACTGTGTAGAGTTGGATTCAAAGAGGATAGTCAACATCACTGCTTGTGTTCACATTATCCTTACTAAATACTTTGATGTGTGAATGATTTTACATACCTTTACAAGAGGTTGAACTTTAGGTGCTGGTTTCAAAATATGGTACACAGAGGGCTGCTGAGTTTTGACAAGTTCAAGGAAATAGTCGAATAGGAACTGAAATTAAAATTTAAAGATTATCATCATCATTGATGCGGAACAAACTCATAATGGACACAGCCCTTCCAATCAAAAACATGTGCAACATTACCTTCACATTTGAGTGACCGGCTTTTTTTTTCAGCAAAGATAAACTGACCCCAACTGACAACTATGTTTCTCTTTCAACCCCACAGCTCTACATTCATGTTTCATCATCACATGCTGTGACACTTCTCAGAAAGTTTTCATAAACATCTGTACAGTCACATCTGGATGACTGTCACTTTGGTTCTCTATTTGGTCATCTCTTAGCATAAGAGGTCCAAATCTTGTGACAAATCAACGTTTTTTTCGTCATTTTTTCTTTTAAAGTTATGTGGCACAACCTCTTACAGATGCTTGCATCTTCAGAAACTTTACAGACAGTCAGACAATGGTTTATATGGATCACAACATGCACTTGAGCAAAGTAATTGTTATTTATTGTCATGGGAACCATCCAGATTCAGAATGATCTCAAAGATGATGTTCTTGATTTGAAACATAGTACTATTTGAGACATGGTATACAGTTCAGACAATTCACCCCAAAACTTTCTTCCAATATGAAACAAAGTTTCAAACAAACACGTTACTGCTTTTCCAAATCCTTCACACTTCAACTTATAACAAATTGCCAAGTTAATTAAATATATGTTTACTTTAGCAAGTGCAGATCAATGAGTAAATGATGTGGTCTTTATTAAATTGAAGGTCATGGTCACAGATGAACAGTACTGGTGTCATTATCACCATCATCATAATCATCATCACTATTTAAATCCTCTTGGGACACCCAGGCCAATTGGTTGATCCAAGTGATACAAACTGAAAGGACTTTGAGGCTGATCTGTCAACCCAATGGAACAAATGTTGTGAATGGTTGGTTTTGAAGTGTAATAGCTAATCAGAGATTGTCTTTCAGTAGATGTATCTCAATAGGAAAAAAATTTTCGTCTTTTTAGTTACACATAGCAAAACACCATGTGTCTCAAAAGAGTTAAATATCTACTTTTCCAAGCTTGCATGGGTCAGAAAGGACTTGTTGAGGCAGATTTTTCTACAGCCAGGAAGCCCTTCCTGTCACCAGCAATCTTCTGTTTCCAAACAAAGTATTATTTGGTAGACAGAAACTGAAAGAAGTCTATCATTTGTATGCATGTGCGAGAGTGTGCGTATATGAGCGTGTGTATTTTTTTTTATACATTTGTGCTCTAGAAACATCAAAAGCTACAAGCCATGTTATTGTTGTCATCTCTGTCTACTCACTTTGCATCTTTGAAGACAAACCCTTATTTGAAAAGCAGACAAGGGTTAGCAACATGAAGGGCATCTGGTTGTAATACAGCTCATCAATAACACATTCATCTAACATATGCATGAACCAATGAAATATTTATGGTCACTGATGAACATAACAAACAAATAAACTTTCATTTACCTGCTTTGTTCTATTATATATAGTTCACAGGACTATTACCAGTGAATGTTGTGAATATGTTAAGTTACTGATAACAAAATTTTAAGTCAGAAAAATTAGGTAGAAGCCATTGTAACAAAAAAAAAAAAAGAAATGGTTATGATCAGTGGAAGACAAAATGCCAGACAAAATTCACAATTCGAAAACTATAAAATAGAAGCCATTATGAAGTGTTGCTACCAGCTGCAGATCTTAAAATAATGAAGCAAGGAACAACAAAGCAAAAATTACCTCTGTATCTGTTGGACCTCCCCAAGCTTCAGGATGGAACTGGGCCGTAAATATAGGACGTGATTTGTGCATAATACCCTGAAAGAATAATAGTTATAATAATGATGATGATGATGATGATGATGATGATAATGATGATGATGGGGTGAAGGAGTATGAGGAGGATGATGAAGAGTAAGGAAAATAATTTCTAACATTTGCACAAGATCAAAAATTAGAAATGTTTTAATTGTTCTCTATATGTAATTGGTGTTTGTTATGTCATTTCTAGTAGGAAGCAACACAAACTGAAACCCTGAAAGATGGATATATGCTTATGTGTACACATTATTATCATTATCAATATTTATGTCTTTGCTTTTTTTTGCTGGCATGAGTTAGAGTTATCACAGTCCAAGTCAGTTCTTATTTAAAGTTACTGTTCTCCTAGATGGGTCAGAGGTCAACAACTTACATGTTCATTCCATATTTTGCATAGTTTCTATGGCTGGATGTCCTTCCTATCACTGACCCCTGCAGATTTTATCTTGAAAATCACTTGCGTAAATTACACAGGATAAAATTTGTTAAAAAGCTTTTACTCATGTAAAATCTGCACCCACAAGTTTTCAGAATTGCTGATATGGCCAGGGAAAAAGGTTTTCAATTTAGTTGTATTTAGCAAAATTTCACTTACTTATGATTAAATTTTATTAAATTTTCATTAAATAAAAATAATTTCTGTCTAACACGTATCACATTGAAAGCTATTAAATTACAATTGTGTTGTTTATAATAAACTTTATTTTACCTTTCCTGCCCACAAGAGATTATGTCCTATCTTTAGCATACTGCTGTATGTCTTCTCGAATCACGATCACAGGAAAAGTTATTGATAAGAATTACCAACAAACACAGAGTTGATAAATACACACAGGTGTTGCAAATTAAGTTTAATTAGCAAATAAACATCAGCTTGGATGACACTTTACTCAACCGACAGAGAAAGGTGACTGATCAAACTGATTGTGTAAACAAAATTCTTTTCTGTCTATTCTTGTCGGAACCTTTGATATGGAGTATTGAAATTTTAATCCCTTCCACACTTATAAAATGTCAAGCAAACTTTAAAATTCGTCATTACCATTATTGTCAGTACGGGCAGAACTTATGAATTGTTTACTGCGAAGGAGAAATTAAATATGCTGAATATACATTTGAATGTGGCAATAGAGCTGCTGGAAGGCATTTTAATGTTAATAACGCCAATGTTTGAAATTGGCGTAAATAGTACAACAAACTTAAAACTGCACCTTGTAATAAACAGACAAAAATAAAAACACTTTTGGTATGCAAATTAGGGACTCCTTCATAGAGTAACTGCTGCATTTGCTGAGTATATAAACAGTTTGGCTGCTTGTTTCTCTGGAGACTGTCAGAATGATGTAGACACCTCTGATGAGAACCCAATAAGGTTTGAAAATTGATTAAGGTTGTTCATCATTTTTTTCAGTCAGCAGAGAAATGGCTAAAAATTGGCCCTGTTTATAATTATACCATATGTTACATGTATATTATATCATATCTTGATACTGTACAGACTAAGATCCCCTTTGACAAGCCACTGGAATTTATGGAGTGTTAAACACTTTCGGTATGCAAATTAGGGACTCCTTCATAGAGTAACTGCTGCATTTGTTGAGTATATAAACAGTTTGGCTGCTTGTTTCTCTGGAGACTGTCAGAATGATGTAGATGCTTCTGATGAGAATACAATAAAGTTCGAAAATCGATTAAGGCTGTTCATCTTTTTTTTTACAGTCTGCGGAGAAATGGCTAAAAATTTGCCTTGTTTATAATTATACCATATGTTACATACAATCAAGATTATCCATGTCATTAAATTTTTTACAGTCAGGAATATCTGTATCACTAGGTATATCAATGGTGCTCTACTGCGATAGGTAGAAATTTCAAGCAATGTAAAATATGTCCTGGACCGTGTTTAACAGCATGGACGTCAGACTTCAAAAAGGAGTTAAACATTTAACGGCTTTAGTAAATTTATACAGAAAAAGTAAGCATTATACCATCCAGCATAAATAAAAGTCAGCTTCATTATATTTAAGCCATTATTTTTTTTCTGTAAAAACCTATTCTGACATTAAATGAGTTAACTTCCAGTATGAATGTTTACGTTTTGTATGTTTTTTCAACAAGAAAAATTCTGGAAACGATCTACTCATGTAATTTACACACACCCTAAAGTTTATTTTTATTTTTGCAAAAAATGTGCATAAATTACATGGGCTTTTATGGTAAGTTGTCTTGCAACCCTATGAGACAAAGACAATGTTTCTCAACTAGAGTCCGTATGGCCCGTGGAGGTCCATATAAGATTTTGTTGTTAAAATTTATGTGCAATAAATTATTTATACTTCTACAATACATAAAAATATTTTAACAATTTTTTAATACAATTTCTTATTAATATTTAATTATAAAAGTATAATATGATTTTTAAACATTGAATGGCTATATCAGTCCATCCAAAGAAAATAGAAATCAAAAGGGATCCGTAGGCAAAAATTGGTTGAGAACTACTGGACTAAGGGGCCCTTTTTACTTTAGAGAGTTTCTGATGTACAGGATTGAAAGTGTGAAAAGAAGAACAAAGAGAAGGCAGGAGGTGGGAGAGATAAGAAAAAAGAGAGAGTAATAGCTACATGCTAGTGATTGGTAAGGAAGTGGAATAGAAGAACAACATGGGCGGCTTGACAGAATAGCAACAGAAATCGTAATGGCAAGAGTAGTAAATATCAACAAAAAAATCACAAGGGAGGGGAGGATGATGGTTTGTGGTGGTAGGTGATAGAAATGGTTACTGGATATGGGGCAGCCTTAGTAATCCTCCTTTGGTTATGCAAGCAATGTGGTATACTGAAAGGATAGAGAATGAGATGGAAATGAATAGAGAAAATAAAAAAGTAGATGGAGACCTAACAAGTGAAGGCAAGGAACTCAATGAGTGTGTCTGTGCGTATCAAAATACATATAAACACACACACACATATATGTATGAATACGTACATACATGTACATAAATGTATGTGTACACACATATATATTTACATGCACACACACACATACACACACACACGTATATACATACACGTGTTTATATATATATATATATAT
>NC_068990.1:65115039-65119503 GCF_001194135.2 Octopus bimaculoides | reverse complement strand
ATATATATAGTGTGTGATATTTGTAGTGTGATAACATCACCATGATATTAGTTTGATATTTCACCAATATCACACTTGACATGAGATTAAATGGACCAAAATGTATTTATGAATCATCAATATCAGTAAGAGAGTCATATTAGGGCAACTCATAGAAAGTAGACCAATGATGGAAAAAGTCAACCCTTCAACCCCTATTATAAGCAATATTTTGTCTTCATGTAAAAACACTCAACTTTTAACATAACTGGCAAGTTTTTCATTATCTTGTAATGTGTGGTTCAAATTTTCACATGAGTTTTAGTTTGAGAAAAACTTGTTCCACCATGCTACCTTTTCTAAACACATTACATGGCAAAAAGGATTAAAGTCATGTCTCACAAAACACACAAGATTATAGGATACAGGCTTAACTATTAGAGTCACTTGTCCACCCTGTTGTGTGTCTCTGTCCTCATGAAAATTCTTTTTATAGTTCATTAGTTGTTTAGATTGGATTTTTCATTTATTAAACTAACCTCATTAGTTTTGTCATTGGCATTGACAAACAAAACATTCCAGTCTTCTGGCAGAGAACTACTATCAATGGCAAAGCCATGGTTCTGTGATGTGATAAATGCCTGGTTAGTTAGAACATTCACAACAGGTTGGTTATGGCCACTGAGAGATACAAAACAAAAAAAAAAAAAGAAAATAAAACAAATGAAACAACAAAATTATAAAAAAGGTACAGTGCATGAATGACTGAAAGAAAAAGTGAGAGAGAAAGAGAGAATGAGAGAGTGAGGTTTAGATGAAGGACCCAGCTCCAAATATTGGTTTGAAACTTTTTGGCAGAAGGCCAGCAATTTCAGGGAATGGGTAAGTTGATTACATCGACCCCAGTGCTCAACTGGTAACTTATTTTATTGACCCCTCAGGATGAAAGGCAAAGTCAACCCCATCGGAATTTGAACTCAGAACGTAAAGATGGATGAAATGCTGTCAAGTGCTTAGCTGGGCATGCTAATGATTCTACCAGCTTGCCATCCAGCACAAAATATTAATCTCTACTTGTAGTAGCACACCAACATGTATTTCTTTATTTACCAATTTCAGTGATTATTGGTTACTGACTATGGAATCAAAATAGAAATTATTTGAAACATAAGAAATGCCACTCAGCTAAAATTTCATGCACAAGTATCATACAACCTATCTCCTTGTTGCCAGCAGGAGTGATTATTCTGGTTACTATACTTTTAGAACATCTGTCTCCACAACTGAACAAGTCACCTAGGTAACAAAAGCTACCAACTATTTTTAGGGCAGCTGTGTCTGCTAATTGATACTGCTTTCATTGACAATGAGAAGAAAAAGGTTTGTGTATTTTACTTCAAGAGATTGTGGAATAAAGAGAATATTTGAAGGAGAGAAAGTCTACCCAAATGAGACCTATCAGAGGAACCAGCTCTTAAAGTTGACAGCCACATGATTGAAAGGACAGTTAAGGATATGAAGCAAAGAGCACAACTGGACCATCAGGAATAGTTGCTGCAGTGCTGAAAATTCCTTGCAAAATATAATATATGATAGAATATATCATAAAATGTCAATTGCATGGTCAGTCATGTACTACAGAGAAATATTATACCCAATGACTGACAAAGCAGCATCATCATCAACAATAATAACAAAAACAATAACAATAATAATATTGCTTGTAAGTTTTGGCACAAGCCAGAAATTTTAGGGGTGGGGTAGATAAATTAGACCAACCTCAGTGCGTAACTGGTACTTATTTTATCAACACTGAAAGGATGAATGGCAAAGTCAACTTCAGCAGAATTTGAATGCAGAGCATAAAGACAGATGAAATGCTGCTAAGCATTTTGCTCCGCATGCTAACAATTCTGCCAGCTCACCATCTTAATAACAAAAAATAATACTAATAATGGTTTCTAATTTAGGTAAGAAGACCAGTAATTGTCTGAAGGGTGGGGTTAAGTAGACTAAATCAACTTAGTATTTGACTGGTACTTAATTTTATTGACCCCTGAGGAATGAAAGGCAAAGTTGAGCAGAGCAGGATTTTTAGTCAGAATGTAAAGAGTTGTAACAAATACCATTAAGTATTCTATTCAATGCTCTAACAACTCTCCCAAATCATAATAAACATTTAAAATGCAACAAAAATAACACAAAATAATCAAAACATACAAATGAATGTTTGGTGTTGAAAAGAAAACAAATTTATTCCATAAGTTAAAGAGGAGTGGCTTGCTTACAAACCACATAGTTCCAGGTTCAGTCCCACTACGTGGCACCTTGGGCAAGTGTCTTCTACTATAGCCTCGGGCCGACCAAAGCCCTGTGAGTGGATTTGGTAGACGGAAACTGAAAGAAGCCCGTCATATATATATATGTGTGTGTATGTTTGTGTGTCTGTGTTTGTCCCCCCAACATTGCTTGACAACAGATGCTGGTGTGTTTACGTCCCCGTAACTTAGCGGTTTGGCAAAAGCGACCGATGGAATAAGTACTAGGCTTACAAAGAATAAGTACTGGGGTCGATTTGCTCGACTAAAGGCTGTCCTCCAGCATGGCCACAGTCAAATGACTGAAACAAGTAAAAGAGAGAAAAAGAGAGTGAACTACAAAAACATTCACATCTTACCGATTTCCAAGTGCCAACTTATAAGTCTGAGCACCAGCAGCTAAAGCAGTCAGTTGGTTTCCCATACAGATTCCAAAGAGAGGCTCTGGTCTATTTTGATTCAGGAACTGCAAAGTTATAAGAAACAGATTAATATTTTTGATAATAAAAGTTAAACATTGTAACAGTCCCGACACATGGCTCCAATTTCACACAAATCTCTCTCTCTATATATATTTCTTAAATATATGTATATAAATAAAAAGAGAGAGAGTCTCAAAGACTTTCCCATTTTCCCTAAGTGTCAAACTAATACAACTTGCTTATTGTTCCCTCACTTGTCTCTGCCTTTTATTTTTTTGTACATTTGAACCATATATATATATTCCTGAGCATCAAACTAATACACCTGCTTGTTGTTCATACACCTGTCTTCGCCTTTTGTTTTTCTGTAAATTTCAGCTATATACATATCACATACACACACATATATATACATACACACACACACACACACACACACAGATATATGTACGTACACACACACATATACATACACACACACACCTACATATAAATCCAAAAATTGGAACAAGAACACAACAGACAACAATAAAACATCCAGATGGTTAGACGATACAAAGATGGACAAGAAAAGCAACAAAAAGACAGACAGGACAAAACAAAGATGGGCCAATCGTGGCCTTCTCTCCTCAGTCAAGTTTCCACATTATCCTTACAGTTTCGGCCAGTTACGCTTGAGACTGTTCAAATCTGACTGGCTCCAAAAATCTAAGCTAAGAGCATTAAATATAAACATATATATGCATATGTACATATATAAACATATATATATATACATATACATATATACATACATAATATAAAAAATATATAAACATATGAATATATCCATACATATATGTACATACCTACATCTATATGTATACATACATGCTTATATGGGTGCAGGACATAAAAAAAAACGTTAAACACAATGAGAAACGAAAACAGAAAATGAACATTTTTCGAACAACGAAAATACGTATATTTACATATACATACATACACATACATATATATACATATAAACATATATACACTAGCTTGGTCATCTCCTTTCAGCCTGTACTTGATGATGCACTTAACTGAGCTCAATGAGGCAATGATTTTAACATTGCAGAGGGATTTGAATGCTCTTAAAAGAGTTTCATTATTAGATACAACCCATTTGTTGTTTGTTTTTCCATTCTTATGAGATTCTACTCCTCCCATTGCAACTGATCTTCATCTATAAAGAGATAATCTCTCTGTCTGTTTAAGCTCTTCAAGGACGCCATTTAGCCCCTTTTTCTTGACCCTATACCTAAGATCTAGTTCCTGATATTTCTCCTTCCTGATTTCACCCGGTTTCATTCCAGGGTGTTAATAAGTTTTCATAATTCGTTCATTGATTGCTTTACCCTTCTTTTTTCCATCAAGGTACTTTTGCAACATTTCTTCTTTTATGATTTGGTTCGAGGCCTACTTTCCTTCCAACATAGATGATACAAGCTTTAATCAATTTTTCATCCAAGTTATATTATTTGTCTTAATTTCTTTCAGTATTTTACCCCGCTCCTGAGCCCGACCCCACTGAGAAAAATTCTATCCACTTTTCTGAATCCATTTACTTCCATGCCCAGATTTTTTCCAATGATACCAATGAAGCCTTCAATCACTCTGCTACCCGAATTGCCCAACCCACCTATATTTTCAAAAGCTATGGCACACCTGTGGGCAGTACCGCCTGACTGGCCTCTGTGTTGGTGGTACATAAAATGCACCAT
>NC_068990.1:65099761-65114134 GCF_001194135.2 Octopus bimaculoides | reverse complement strand
ACACACACACACACACACACACACACACACACACACACACAAACATATATATAATGGGTTTCTTTCAGTTTCCATCTACCAAATTTACTTGCAAGGATTTAGTCAACCTGAGGCTATAGTTAGAAGACACTTGCCCAAGGTGCCATGCAGAGGGACCGAACCTGGAACTATGTGGTTGGGAAGCAAGATTCTAAACACACAGAAACATCTGTGCCTTAAAAAAGTGAGATGCTTACAGCACCTAAGTTTTCCAAGTACTATCTAGGCTTGATGTTGCTGTACTTCAGAAATTGGACAAGAACCAGTGCATTCAACATATAGCGATAAGCACTTGTTAAAAAAATCCCTAAAATTTTGAGTGCAAGAACCATAACTAACTGAACATAAAGTAGAATCGTCATATCTACATCATTTCATTTCGCCCAAAACACGAACAAATTCATTTCAGTCAAAGATTATTTCTGTTATATTGAAGGGCTGCTGGATTAGTATTCAATATGATTAACCAACGACCAAAATGGTTTCCAAGTACCAATACTCCCAGAAACAAATCAGTGTGATTTCAAAAATTCCACTTTCAGTTCACTAAACCATAGACGAGTAGCTACAACTTATTGTGGTTAAGAAGCAGGATCACTGGTTAAGTTGAAATATTGACTTCATGTCTTCTTATAAGCTGGGATTATTCTAGATAGATGCACTTTTTAACCATTTCTAAACACTGCATGATAAATAGTGCTCCTTATGAGTGAAAAATAATGAATACATACAGAGAAGATAAAAACTTTGAAATATACTTACTTTGATCAAACTTCTAATCATGTTGTGCTTAATCCCACAATCAACAGCTACAATCTTATAAGGGTTCCCTTTTCCATAGTATCTTACTTCCTAGAGAAAATAACAACAAAATAATATCCTAATCATCATCATCATCATCACTATTACTACCATCAACAACAAGTGAAAGACATTATAAGAATGGGATTTGATGACAATGGAAGTTTTACATTGAATGAAATATATGTATATGCATGCATGTGCATACACATACACACACACATTGAAAATGAACATGAAACATAAAAAAATACTAAATTGTCCCTTACATGGTTTCATTTGAGTGCAATTTGGTTTGTGTCATTTTTTTATATGTACTTTATGTCTATAGAATCAACACCTCTCAACACCTCATTGCTTCCATTTCAGGTTTACAATTTACTTTTATTTTACCTTCAACTCCTTCTTCAATAGTAAGGTACACCATGCTTAAGCTAGCACTTTTGTTAGAATATTTTCTTTTTTTAAAACTTTGTTTTCAAATGTCAATAAAGTAAATTTTAGAAATGATAATTTAGTTATCAAATCAACTTCAAAATGGAAAGTGTTCAATTGAAACTATGAAACAGTTTTATAATAAATGAAACAATCGTTAGATCAGTTTTATAGAATGGAGCAAAAGTCAAAGCCAGAATATTCATAGGAAATGTGGTAACTTCAAAACATACAGCATACATATGTAATAACATGGGAAAATTGAAAAACTGCTCTGTAATTTGGGTAGAAGATAAAACCTAATATTACAATAGTATACACATACAAACACACACACACACACACGTGTATGTATAAATTTTTAATTTTGTGTATTTTAATTTTGTGTAAGTTATGGGTGGCCAGTTGCACTCAGAAATGGGCCAAAAAGAAGCTATCTCTGACTGGTCGGGCAGCAATAACAAATGCCTACATCTCTTACCACTTGACTGTTGTGCCTAGCCCCAGTTCAAATCTGAACAAATTGGATTGTCTGCTCTTTTGATTTTCATGGAAGTGATGGGTTCAACCTGATCAGGCATTGCATTTGCTGTCAGTACTTGCTACACTGAGGACTGGTATACCATGGCTGATGATGAACAGACGTGTGCTGGGGCTGTGAACATTGTCCTGACTGCCGCATTTCTTTAGCCAGAGAGAGCAGGCAGTCTTTATTTAACTGATGCAGTGGCTTTGATAAAAAATGTTGAGTGGTGGAAGTGACTGAAAGGACTGAAGATGCACACCATCTTCTTTGGCCAAGCCCACATTAACTTTTTAAAAAGAAAGTGTGGGTGGAAGAGGAAAGTACTGCCTCCTAGCAAATTTGCAGAAAAGAAACGAGGATGTTGAGCAAGGCACAAGTGAAAGGGCTAGGGCCAGTTCTGATCATGTACAGGTAGATTGGAGAAGGATACTTGAGAGGGGGTACTTGTGTTAGTGGTCAGGGTAACCATAGTTTTGTGAGTTTTCCACAAACAACCTTCGTTGGTTTCTCCATCTACTTCTTTTGTTTGTATTTTCCCCTCTTTTACACTTTTAATGTAATTTCACATTGTACTGTCTTGTATTGTCCTCAATTCTTTTGTCAACCCTTGTAATTATTATTTTTATATGCTTTTATATGATCAACTTTGCCTTTCATCCTTTTGGGATTGATAAAAATATTGTACCCTCAAAATTGTTGACTTTGTGTGAAAATTTGAAACCTTTATTATTATTGTTATTATTATTTACCTTTCATCCTTTTGGAGTTGAGAAAATAAGTACCAATTGAGCACTGGAGTTGATGTAATTGACTTACACCACTCCTGAAATTTCTTGCCTTGTGTCAAAATTAGAAACTATTATTATAATAATTATTATTATAATTATTATTTTATCTAACTAGAAGTTGTTTCTTTAGGGTGATATGTTCAGTCAATGAGATCCAATTATCTTACTACTGCTTGTTTCAACAAACCCATAATGTAAAGATTAAATGATTTTAGTCCAAAGCAATGACATACTAAACATTTAATATTGTAAAGTATACCATTTTAATTACTTCTAATTTGGCTACACTAATAACAATGATGATAATTTCACTATCCAAATATTAAAAAAAAAAACAAAAAAAAAACAAAAAAAAACAGCAATAACAATTTTCAACTCCACCCTGTCAAAAAAAAAAGAAAAACTATAGAAACTTACATTTGTTGAGATTTCTGCCATCAGGTTTCGAGTATTTGGATTAATAAATTCCACAGGCTGATCTTCAAATTCAATCTTTCCTAAGACTGTGCCCTATATGATTTTTAAAACAAATAGTGAAAACTGAAGACACAGTTCAGAATTTACTCTTGAAAATAACATTTTAATACATATACAGAGATACACTTTATACACAGTTTTTCTGTCTTAGTTTCTTACAAAGTAATTCTTTATATTTTAAGATCAACATACAGATACATGAAGACTTAACTATAAAAGTAATTTACTCATCAAAGAAATACCAAATAAATGCGAACTATTTCCTACTTCAGAAACTGTTGTTATAACACATGGCTTTAATGCAAAAAAAACAAAAACTGAACCTTTAAAAGAGCCAGCCAGCCAGCCAGAGCAGCATGAACAACTGCAGATCTATGCATGGGTTTGGTTTCAATCCCACTGTGTGGCACCATGGACTTCTAATAGTAGAAGATACTTGCCCTAGGTCAACCAAAGCCTTGTGAGTAGATTTGGTAGATGGAAACTAAAAGAAATCTGTCATGTATGTGAGAAAGTGTGTGCATGTGTGTCTTCTTGTCCTGACATTATGTGATAGTTGTGTCATTATCATACAAGAAGTATCATTCATTATCAGTCTTCCATTAAAAACATGAATTGAAGGTTGGTGACAGGAAGAACGTTTGGTTGTAGAAAATCTGCTTCAACAACTTTCACTTGATCCATGTTAAACATGTGAAAGTGGACACTGAAACTGTAATCATGATGATATATATATTGGGAACTCCTTACCATGTCGCGAACTTTCTTTGTTATCATCCTGGTGTCAATACCATACAAGGCAGGTATTTCGTCTTCTTTAAGCCACTGGGAGAGTGATTTGACTGAATTCCAGTGGCTGTGTTGGTGGGAATAATCTTGTACAATCAAACCAGAAACCTACAAAAAAAAAAATCATAATACAGTTGGTTCTGCTGAACTTAATGCCAAATAAATGCATGATTCAGTTAAATGCATAAGATTTCAAAATACTGAAGCATTTTACATCAAATTGATTTTAAAATTCACCAGTAAATTGCATATACAAATATGTTAATTTAGGTTAAATGCATAAGATTTTTCTCAAATTTCACAAAAATCAATTGGTGGAAATGAAATATAAAACTAAACATTTGATTTCATTTCATAAGAATAAAATGATTCTGGAAGCTTCCATTTCTATGATGCATTAGTCAGTACTTCATATTTACAAATAACCAATACCAATAGAACAAAATATATTTAGTTATTATCATTTCAATGAATTAAAAACTATCAAAATTCATATTCCAGTGGAATATCATATTTTAATTGTAGAATAAAGTATGTTAATAAATAAATCCCTAGTGCAGACAAAATCTGTAAAAAGATAGTTTTTGAATTGATCAGTAAATAGACATCATTCATTGTTTCCATTATTGACTCCTGTTTTATCTTATCCTACTTGGAAAAATTTGGTTGAATTATTATATGGTGTTAGAGCATTCACCATACAAAATATGTAATCTCGAGATTTTTAAAAGTCAGTGGAAAGAGGAAGTTATAAGTTCATGTCTTTCTTAAGAAGTGAAATGGTTCCAGCTGATGATTGATGCAGAACTGCAGATACAAGTTGCAATGAATAACACAGAAATAATTTTTTTTTTTTTACATGTACTGAAAACACTATTTAGCAAGAGAGAAAAAAATAGCACAAAACTGACATTCCATAGACCACAATCTCAAAACATTAGAAATTTATATCATACGCCCAGTATATCAGAAACTAAGATCACAAATACAGTAACCCAAAACCTTAATCCTGTGGTACCAGTGTGACTTCATCATATAAATACTAAATCCTAACAGATGAAGGAAATATAACTAACATGGATGCGATCAGATTCAACATTCAACATTAGTCCATGCTCATCCTTAATATTGGTGTCTGGGACTCCATAATTGCCAACAATTGGATATGTCAATGTCAATATCTGTCCTCGATAACTTGGGTCTGAAAGGGCTTCAGGATATCTGGAGCAAATTGAAATGAGAGAAAGTGAGTGAGAGAGAAGGAGAATAAATAAAATATGTAATAAATAAAAAGAAAAGAAAAAGGTAAAAACAGTTAGTAGTAGTAGTTTATTTTGTTGTTATGGTTGTTATGCAATCCCAATTGTTGCTGATCGGGGCTGCATAATAATAATATTTAAAAGAATATTTAAAAGAAATTTTAAATGTTTGATTCTTATAGTGACAAAGTATTGCAAATCTAAAAATTCTATCTGTCTCCTGTAAAAACTTAGCACTTTTCAAAAAAAGTTGGGGAAAAAAAAGCCCAGCATAACTAGCTGGGGCAAAAGGGTGTAGTAGTTTGTCATCTGTAGCTAAAATAGTTGAATGATATAATCTTGCAAGAAGTGTTATAGAGTAATCTCCCGTTAGTAAGTTTCTTGGAAGATATTTCATGAGAAGCAATTCTTAATTATTCAAGAAGCTTCGCGTTTCTCTTGGAAGTTTCTAGAATGTCTAGTGTTTCATTAATAAAAACAGTTTGCTTGTCCTACTCTTTGCTTCTTTGTTGATTAGACTCAGAGCCATTCACGTCATTGCCATGTCTATCTATTTCTCCATGCTACATTACTAAAAACCACTATTTAGCTGTTATTTCTACATTTCTGAACTTTCTTGCATAGATTATTTCATTCAATTAGTTTCTACATTTTGATTATGTTTCATCAACAACCAGGGAATAAAATATATTTTATGTAATAAATATATAGTTCCTAAATTTATTTTTCTTCTCTGTGAGAATTCTTCTAAAAAGATACATGCAGCATTTCTAAACATACATACACACTACAAGAGTATCAGCTAACCAGTCAAATCTGACAAGATTTGAACTCACATAACATACAAAGGCATGACTAAATACTGCAAGATATTTTTTCTGATGCACTGAAATTTATCTCAATTCACTTATCCTATTAGACAATGTTTCTAATGACTACAGCAGTATATTTTACATTGCCATAGCATCTAAAAGTAAATGCACATATCCCTCATATCACATGTAGTCTTAAAAACTGAAAAGACATACTGTATATTCTAGTTTCTAGATGTTTTGAAGAGGTGTTGTTGCATTGATGATCATAAAATCACAATAATACTTGAAGCACAGTGCAGTGCTGTTATGATGCAAGACCACTAATAATATGTCTGTAAGTGTAAATCTTATTGGAAGTCAACTTACTGTTGTGCTTCTGATGAATCACATGATTGCTTTAACAACTGATAAAATATTGGGTTCCATTCTTACTTCACTCTAGAGTTTTTAATAGTTGGAAGGGACACTCAACTAAATTCATGGGAAAAAAAGACAGGAAAACTTACCCCACAAGACCTGTATTGAATACAACTTCTCCACTGCAAGAACTTTCATGGCCGAATGAATATCCTTGGTAATAGCTTCCATCTTGCAACACAAGGTGAGCTTTACGTGGCTACAAAGGAAATGTTTGTTATAATTACCAAAACTTACTGAGAAAAAAAGTCTTTTGGGCTTTTCTGTAGCCATGTAACAAATGGCATAAAGAAACAGTCACAACAAAATGTCTACCTATTACAGAAAGAAAATAAAGTAGGTGTGTGTATGTGTGTGTGTGTGTGTGTTCCAGCATGGAAAGCGAGTGTTAAAAGATGATCACACACACAGATATCTATGTATATACATATAGTGATTTTGTTTTCTCAGAGAAGACATGGTATCCATGACATTTGCAGGTCTGCAAAACTGGTGAGAATCAATGCCCAGCTTGCATTTCTGTAGAATCATACAAATAGGAAAAAATGTGTTTAGAGAATGAATTTGAGCCAAATGTTTAGTTCAGTATTTGGTGGATGAGATACATTAAGAGGGGAAAGAATGAGGCAGATGTTAGTTCATGTTAATACACGATGAAAACAATCACCTGTAAGGTTAACTGCTTAAATCTAATATATATAATAATGTTTCAAAATGGTATAATGAGAATTGGGTGATTAAGATGATCAAGGTATTCAAAGTGTGCAACAGGGTACTTATGCTTAGGCTAATTTTGTAAAGTAAAACAACTATTATTTCAACCTAAGTTCCTCAACCAACTGCCAGATGAACAACAAGATTGATTTTTATGATACAGTTTTTCAGACTACCTTGATGACAAATGACAGAAACCTTATCTTCATGGTTGGTGACTTCAATGGGTATGTTGGGCAGAATCCAGGTGGCTTCCAAAGTGTGTGTGGAGGCTATGGAGTTGGTTCCTGTAATGAGGAGTGAACAAGGCTATTGAAGCTTTGTGATGAAAATGA
Source organism: Octopus bimaculoides (assembly GCF_001194135.2). Taxonomy (NCBI): domain Eukaryota; kingdom Metazoa; phylum Mollusca; class Cephalopoda; order Octopoda; family Octopodidae; genus Octopus; species Octopus bimaculoides. The sequence goes on along the minus strand of NC_068990.1, from coordinate 65,106,739 downwards.
CCTAATGATTTGTAATACTAACTTCAGAAAACCAGCCAGTCACCTGACCTCCTATCTATCTAGTGGCTACACAGCTAGATTGACTACATTCTCACTAGAAAACAGGATGGATGGTTACTCATAAGGACCATCCCTGGAGAAGAATGTATTCTTCAATGTAGTTTAGTCATTAGCAACTTCAGACTGTGGGTTAAAAGAACTTCAAGAAGAAGCAAACCAAATCTGGAAAAGAAAGATTTGAAAGCTTAAGGGTCTAAGGGTCCTTTGAATAGCCAGAGATTTAGAGATGTTCTAATTGAAGCATTTGATGAGAAGCGGGAGGAGTTACAGATTTGTAACATAGAGGATGACTGGAAGTTCCAACAAGATAGCTTACTGAGGGCTACAGGCCAAATTTGTGGTAGGTACAAAATCTCAACCAGACCTAGGGTGACATGGTGGCGGAACAATGAAGCAGAGAGGGCCATAAAAGCAGAGAAACAAACCTGGAGGGTCTGGAAGAGAGGAGACAGCAAGGAACTATGTCAGAAGAGAAGCCAGGAAAGTTATATTTAGCTAAGGGAGAAACAGAATGGAAAAATTTTGCTAATGTTCTGTGGCATGAAGTCAAGAGGTTTGAGGTGTTCTGAATAGCAAAGTTCAGAGAAAGCTGTGAAGCTGTGTGTTCAGATGGATGATGGTATACTTGCATTTAGTGATTTTGTAAAGAAATGCCATTGCAAAAGGCTGCCAAATGTAGAGAATACATAGGAAAAGGAGTCTTCCTAATGTGAACCCAACAGAGAGATCACCTATCTGAGCTGACAGCTGCTTCATAGACAAAGCAATTAGAGATATGAAGATAGGGAAGGCCCCTGGCCTATCAGGAATTACTGCTGAAATGCTTAAAATACCTGGTGAAGTGAGATATGTCCTAGTCACCTGTATAAATAATCTGATTGTCCAGGAAGGTGTCATGCTCAATGAGAGGTATAGCAACATTATTGTCAACTTCTACAAAGGTGAAGGTGATACCTTAGTCAGAAATAATTACAGAGGTGTCATATTGCTGGACCAGGACATGAAAGTTCTAGAAAGGGTCATAGCTCAACTAATTAGGAAGTGAGTTAACTTAGATGAGATGTATGATAGATTGATTTTCCTCCAGGAAGAAGCACTACTGATGTTATCTTCCTGTATCTAAATGAAAAAGTAGCATTTAGCCAAAAATAAAACTTCATACTTGGCATTTGTTGATATGGAGAAAGCCTTTGACAGGAACCCTTACTCACTCGTCTAGTGGTTGATGTAGAAGCTAGGAGGTAGATCAGTAGCTGGTGGTGAATATCAGCAATGAGTATAGCAATGAAATTAGTGTGCACTAATTCACCAAGGATTGATTCCCAGATCCATCTTGTTTATCATAGTACTCCCGGCCATAACAGAAGAATTTTAAAACTCGTTGCCCATGAAAACTCCTCTACCAATGACCTTGATCTTATAGCTGAATCTCTAGAAGAATTAGAGAAGAAATTTCAGGTGTGGAAACAAATAGCAGAATCAAAGGGCCTTAGACTTAATTTAGCAATGGCCAAAATACTAGATAACAGAAAAGCAGACAAATTACCAACTCCTTTGAGAAAATGGCCCAGTTCAATATGTAGAAAAGGTGCAGGAGGTAGAAATTCCATATGATGTATCCAGTGCAAGCTATGGACACATAAGAGGTGCAGTAAAATTACAGGAAGGTTAACAGAAGAAGTAGTCTTGGTGTGTTGCAGATGCGCAAATACAATAATCATTAAGAATACACAGGAAATAGATTTCCTCAAATGCCTAAGGAGATCCTTAGACGTAGTAGATGGTTTCTGTTACCTAGGTGACCAAATAAGTAGAGGAGGAGGATACACTGAAAGCCTAGTTACTAGAATAAGAACTGACTGGACAAAGTTCAGAGTGCTGTTACTTTTGTTAGAAACAAAGGGCTTCTCTCTTAAAGTGAAATGCAGATGGCATGATGCCTGTGTACAAATGGCTATGTTACATGGCAGTAAAACATGGGCTGTGATGGAGAGGATATGCATGAGTGTTTACAGTTACATTTTCCTTCCTCAATAAATATGAGCTCAAGGGCTTATAAAATACTTTTTTTTCTTTCTTTTCTTGTCTGGTTGTTGTTGGGTGTCACAATTAACTACTGAAGTATTTTTGAGATTGTGGATAATAGTGATATTTGATATGTTAATCCCTAATAAGAGACCCTATTGATAATAGCAGGAGAGATAAGCTAGAGATATTTATTAAGTGCAACTTTAATATTCAGTACATTGACATTTTCAGTAAAGGTAATTTGGAAGAAGCTAGTAACAAGAGGCTAGTATGGCAATTAATACTGTTAGTGTTGCATATATTTCTGAATCAGATGAGAAAGAGACTGCACAAGAGGGCTGCTGAGATGTTTTGGCATTTTTCTTTTTTTTTTTTTCCTGTGTTTTCTTTGTAAGTAACTCAAAGGCGGTGGGGTGCAGTAACTATGACATTTGCAAGTTCTCCCAGAGTGCTGAAATTGATACAGTTGATGTACCCATTTAAACATCTGTAGTTCAATGCTTGCAGGAAAAATGCGGGTGAGGAAGGAAACACAGGAAGTGGCATTTCTGGGGAAGAAGGAATGAGCAAAGTGCTTGTGCATAGTTTGGAAAGGTTGGTTGCAAGATCTTTGTGATTTGAAGCTAAGTATAATGATAAGCAATGATTCTTGCATGCATCTAAATGTTGTTGTTGCTAATAATGCTGCTGATGAATTTTGAAGCTGTTTCTTGGTGCAGCTGGTGTGCCAAAATATTAACTGCTTGAACAACAACAACAACAACAGCAGCAGCAACAACAACAACTACTACTATTATTTCTTCTTCTTCTTCTTATACAAGTTAAAGTCTGAAATATTTCAGGAAATGGAAAATGTGAGGCTCTGTTATTCACATTTTTCAAAGTAGTATGAACAATATAAATTTATTGGACAACATATTTTAACAAACAATATAAATCTATTTTTCATTTCAAGTATTAGAGTATGCCAGTGTAGGTAGCAGCAGCAGCAGAGTGGAAACATATCTATAGAGTCTCAGTAAGGTTAACATGTCTTACTATGTAGCCAACTAGATTCTAAAACCATTTGTTGAACTGACATTTCCAATGTGCATTTGCTAAGTTATTCTCAGAGATTTAAAAGGATTCAACAATTAAAAAGAAAGAAAAAATAGCTTCAATTAAAATATCATATAACCAGATAATTAAAAATATTAATATATCATATAACCAGAAAATTTTTTAAAATTATCATGTTTTCAAACTTGCTACAGTCCATTGAGTTGTGCCCTAAAAGCAAAGCAAAATATGTTTATTTTTTTATTGCCCACAGGGGGATAAAAATAGAGGAGACAAACAAGGACAAAGAGATTAAGTCAATTACATCGATCTCAGTGCGTAACTGGTACTTATTTAATCGATCCTGAAAGGATGAAAGGCAAAGTCGACCTTGGCAGAATTTGAACTCAGAACATAATAGCAGACAAAATACCGCTAAGCATTTCACCCAGTGTGCTAATGATTCTGCCAGCACGCCACCCTAAAAACAAAGTATGTTATTCTTTCTTCCATCTTTCAGTAAGTTTGTTGAAGCCTGCACATCATTGATGAGGTCTAAGAAGACACTAAAACATATCTGGAGCTATCTTTTATACTTGCCAGACTAGTTGAGGTAATATTGGTCATTGACTAATAATGTCTTTTTCTTGGCACATAATTATTTCTAACTTTACCTCATTAAGTATGGTAACACTAATTTGACTACGCTATTAGTTAGTCTGCCTATATTATAATTACTGTGCTGCTGTTTGCGACGGAAAGACAAAAACTGACAATTATAAAAATATTTGCCCTAACAACCCTGAACAAAACTGAAAATGCATAAGTAAACAAATATATAAGCATAGAATTTTAGAGTTTAATTCATACACTTTCATTCAAATATAAGCCACCACTATGTTGTAAAAAGGAAACAAAAATTCCATATTTTGGAAAAAAATTTAATGTATCATTAAAACTTATTTGACAAATGTTGAAACAAGTCCTAAAACCTTCATATTAAATCTGTCATTGAAATATTGAATGCATTCCTTTTTTTTTCTTCAGAATAGTGATGCTTTCATCACTTTAGAAAAAATCATAACAAAATGGAAAAAAACCCAACATTTTAATAAGAAAGAATGAAATATTTAACTAACATTATAATACTAGGTAACTACAAATCCCATGGCTACTAAGCAAACTATAACCAATATAACTTGATGAAAGGTAGGGTATATAATTAATCTCAATCAATCTGCTACCTGAATAACAAATACCATCTTTACTTCATAGATGTGGTTAAATTGGAAAGGAAAATATCCAGGAAGAAAACCATGATGTAACTTACTGTGACTGTTTGACCTGTAAAAAAGTAACAAAATCTCTCTCAAATCATGCTGTCTTAAAAAGACAAAGACAATTTGAAAGGAAAAGACAACCTTGCCATGGCTGGAATGCTTTTAATTAAAAGGTTAGTGTTGATCTGCAATGGGCCAACAACAAATTTTTTTACAACCAACATGGCATGTACCTTAACATTATATTATTGGTTAATTCGTTGTTTTTCATTGTTTTTTTTTTTTTACTTTCAGTAATTGAACTGCAGCACCTCGAAGGATTTTAGTTGAAGAAATCAACTCCAGTACTGGTCTCTTTTGCCAAACTGCTAAATTACAGGAACGTAAACAGACCAACACTGATTGGTAAATAGTGTGTGTGTGTTGGGGGGGGGGGACCAACACACATGCACACGCATAAACATATGAGGGGGTTTCCACACAGTTTCTGTTTACTAACTTCATTGGTTGGCTCAAGGGCTATAGTAGAAAACATTTGCCCAAGGTGCTGAGCAGTGGGACTGAACCTGAAACCACATGGTTGAAAAACAAGCTTCTTAACCACACAGCCAGGACAGTGTAAAGAAAGAGAAAAGAAAACAAAACAAACCAAAACAAAAAACAAGAGTATCTTTCTCTTGAGAGCTGAGAGATATAATGTAGGAAGAGGCATTCAAGCCACTAAGTCTAAACTAATGGAGCCTAATGTACTAGACTTCTGGGTTAAATCCAAATGTTTGATTTACTGCCACCATGCCACAAGTCTACTCAAACACAGTTGGTTGTCTCTGCTTAAGAATAACAAAACTGGTATCATATTTATTGTTTTGCATCACCTTAAACAAACATGATGAATGAATGGAAATAAAAATCTCACACAGAAACAAGATTAATACAAGTGAACAGAATGACAAGATTTATAACTTCTAAAAGCTATAAATTGTTTTACTCCTTTCAGTTTTGGAAGCCTCAGCAAAATTCATGTGTTTATGAAGCCTTCAAATACAGCATTGTCATTGTTGTGATGTCACATCTCATCATGGTGAGTTACCTTTCACTAAAACAACTTAACCAATAGCTTCCAATTTGTAATGATTTGATTTGGTTGCATAACTTACATATGCCCTCTTCTAGCCTAAGGAAATTGCATGATAGTATCATGTTTGAGGTTGGTATTTCCTTATAGGAGACATACTACATCCACCTTGAACACACATATACACACATAAACACTGGTGTGCATGCATGTGCACACATACGTACACACATGGGATCCTTTACAAAGGTCACTTGACCTAGAAGAAATGGTAGACAAGTTCCCTGCACCTTTCACTCTTCTATCTTGAAACAGAGTTGGAATTCACTGGATAATATAGCCTTTGACAAGTCACGATGGACTGGATGATCACAGTAGTAATGCCTCTGACCATGAATCTGCTCAATCAGAGTAATTCTGGGAACAAATAACAACAACTAAATGCACACACACACACAAAGAAGCATCTAATAACACAGAATGAAAACAAATTGAGATGTGAAATTTTACACTTACTCGTGCAATTCTAGAGGGAATGTCACAGGTTACAGATACATGGCGATAATTGCTGCAAATTAATTTTAGATTATGTTTGAGTAAGTTCTTGCCATGAAATTGCAAAGCCTGGTAGATCGTCATGGTGCAAATCAGATATTCTTCACTTCTGAAATACCTGAAATTTAGAGAATAGAACAACTAAGAGAGGGAAGAAGAAACATACACAAAAGAATATACTAAACAGTCAGATACCTCTTTGATTATACATGGATTCTCATAAATTTAAGTTTACTGAATAGGTAAGGTATTTGACTAACAGTTCATGAATAACAAGTTTAAATTTGTTGCTGGTATTTTCTTGGTGTTTTTGGCCTGAATTCTATTCTAACATTATTAATTTACTAGGTCTTTACTCGTTGCTCCGCTGCCAGTAAAAATATTTGTTAAACATGCATGAACTTTCATTTAATAGTAGACTTTTATATGGTAAAAATCTGGTTAGTTACTATGGTGACAATAGTCTACCTATCTCTCTATCTTTCAAACACACATGCACATACTCTTTCTTTCTCTCTCTCTCACTGAATTTCTCTCTCAACAGCAACAACCAGTCATTATAACGAAAGTCTTTCTTGAAAGACTGTGCTACCGTTATCTCTATGTTGAAAGACAAAAAGAAGCAAACAAATGCATGCATGTGCACACACACACACACACACACACAAACAATAAAAAATAACCACCTATATTGTTATATAGTGAGTCTTTTTTGTTTTTGAAGCTGTTTACATTGTGTTGTTTCTATATTGAAAGACATACAGAAATACACACATATACACAGAACCCAAAAAAACCTATATTTGTTACATAATGTAGCTGCACCATGTTGTGCTAACAGACTTAAAATTTCACATTTTTGATCAAAACTTGCAAGTTACTATGGTGACAAAACTATCTATCTATCTTTCTCTCTCTCTCTCTCTCTCTCTCTCTCTCTCT
>NC_068990.1:65096396-65099751 GCF_001194135.2 Octopus bimaculoides | reverse complement strand
CTCTCTCTCTCTCTCTCTCTCATATATATATATATATATATATATATATCAGCAACATTTTCTCCTCCCCTTCTAACATATGTTGCGATGTATGTTTTGATTCCTTCCCTTCTTTCTCTCCTTCTAATAGGTGTTTTAACGAACAGACAAATGGAGATCACCTTCTATTTCAGGTCACAAGATACGGACCATATCATAATAGAACTAACAGTGTATGGTCCACAGAAAACTACATACATAGGGGCTACTAGATTCACCCAACTCCTCTCCAACCTGAACTTTCACAAAGCTGATTGGAAGGGTGTAGAGAAAGAAGTCATGGAACACAACAGGTTTACCAGTCTCTCTATGTAAGATACTGACACAAAGTTGCAACACTTTATGATAATCATGCATGATATATGCAGTAAGTTTGCTCCAGAGAGAATGCCAAACCAACAGAAAAATATAATTCCCAGGGATAGGAGGATTCTAATATGATGAGCAAAAATCTCTTCAGCTTGTCCTTATATCTGAGCCATGGTCAACCACCATTCCTGTGTCCACTCTCAAGCTGACTGTATATGAGGACTTTGGGTATTCTTTTGTCACTCATTTTGATGACATAGTCAAGTTGTTGTTGGATAGCAGATCTGTCAATTGGTTTAGCTGTTGTTGGTTTTATTTAAATATAAATAGGATATTTACCTTTTGTTTTGAGAATGTGATGGTTAAATCATAGAGTTCGGTCCAGTCTTTCAATCTTTATATTTAGATGTGTTACAGGGTATGTTAGCTTTTAGGGGATTTGTATTATTTATAATTTTCCACCTGTTTAATTGGGAGGGTGTTGGTTCTCACTTAAGCATATTGCAATGATATTAGTATGGAAAATTTGTTAATTAAATATCTTAATGTCCATAAGAGTATGTAGGTAGGTTTAAAAATTGTTTGGTCAGTATATTTTTCTCTAGAGAATCACTGTTCTGGAAAATATTTGGTTGCTATTTATAAATTTTAATATATGTGTTTAAGAGGTGAAGTTTGTAAGCTGGTTTTCATAACTATTTCTTATATTTGGTCTCAAACATGGGTACTTTTTATAGTATGATAAAATATTCAAAATATGGGCATTATCAAAAACACACAAGAAATTCTAAGCTAAGTCCTTCTCTCCTTTTTGCATAAATGCATGATGTGTATTTTGTGGGTGTGTAGACTAATTTTAGAAAATTGTTTGGAAGCTTTTTGAAAATTTGGAACTCATAAATAGTTTCTGCATGACCTGTTTATTGTCAAATTGGAATATCAGTTTTTATGCTTGCATGGGTTAGACAAGTGTATGCTGGAGCAGAGGTTTCTAGAGATAGATACCCTTCCTGATGACAACCCACTTTATTCCAAGTGAGGTAATAATCTCTCAGTATATCAAACAACAAACAATCTGTCCATGGTTACACGGAAAACTGGAGGCAAACAACGCTGTATGAATGAGCCTTCTGTATACACAGATCATGTAACATGTTATACCAGCAGCCCGGACATACTTTGCTGGTGGACTGCAAACAAATGACACCATCCAACACTTTCACCAAGACTGTTGTTTACAACCAGCTGACACACATGGAGACAAGGAAAATATGATCTCACTCATGCAAGCATATACACACACAACTTATGAACATACATATACATATATATTCTCGTGATGGGGTTCCTTTCAATTTCTGTCTACCATATCCACTTATCCAGGCTTTGGTTGACCTAGCACTATAGTCGAAGACACTCACTCAATGGGACAGAACTCGAAACAACATGGTTGAGAAACAAACTTCTAAACCACCCAGGCATATCTGTACTTATTTACCCTGCTTGAACCTTAACATTAAGGAAAGTAGTGTTACAGCTGAGAAGACTTTCTTTGTTAACAATAGAGGTGAGGGATTGTCCACTTGTACTACAATCACCAACACCTGAAGGTTGCCAACTAAGGACTTCCTACCACATCCTCTACTTGTCCTGAAGCTGTAAAAAATGAAAATCATTGGAATTTAACAGAAATAAGTGATTTTCATTTTTTGCAGCTTCAGGACAAGTAGAGGATATGGTAGGAAGTCCTTAGTTGGCAACCTTCAGGAGTTGGTGATTGTAGTACAAGTGGACAATCCCTCACCTCTATTCTTAACAAAGAAAGTCTTCTCAGTTGTAACACAACTTTCCTTAAGTGAATAGAGATCAATAAGATGAAACCTATAAATTGTACAGTCATATCCTTGTGTTTCACATTGCACTTTCTATCTGGTTATCTAACTTTAGCTGTTGAAACGCAATAAGTTGAAGAAAATGAAACTAGGTCATCTGGTATTGGGTTCACAATAAAATTTACTATTTCGATCAAAGTGATTGTATTGTGACATGAAATGTAGATCTGAGGAAGGAAAACTCAGCATATTCAATAGGTAGCTATACTCTAACAATGTCATCTAAAGCAGTGCCAGCATGCCGAGCAGGAACACGGGGGCTTGCTCAACAACATAGAAGTTAATATCTTGTCCACATACAGAACAGACGCAACACTTAGACAAATTACAGAAGCTACATACATAATAGAAGATAAACCTAGCTTGAATAGGAAATTAGAATGGAACACTAGCACACACCCCCAACACACCACAACCTATGACGGAATAAGATCCCCATAAACTGATAATAATATGAATATAATACAATACACAGATAAATAAATGGAATTAAATAACTATATACATAAACAAAATTAATGAAATTAAATACAAAAAAAGAATGAAAAGAAAAATAAGTAGATATAAACAAATGAACAAAATAAATAAAAGCAAATTAAATAAACGTATAAAAATGGGGATAATGATAATACAGGCACATTCCCACACAAACACACTAACTAAACAAAGACACACACAGGGATAGACGCATGCACAAATAAAAACACATACAATATGAATACAAAATGGCTGATCATTAGTAAGGGAAGACACAAAAAAGAAAGAAGAAAGCACTGATGAGGTCAGAGAAGTGTGACGAAAGAACTCTGGCCCAAATACAATTAATATAAAATAAAGCTGAAGCAAGTGAACACCAAATATATAGTGTGTGTGTTTTTATTGGCTAAACTGACATGACCATCCCCAAATACAACAATATATATCTATATATATATTTTTTATGTGTGTGTGTGTATATATATATATATATCTATATATATAAAAATGAGAATGTGTGTGTGTCTGTCTGTCTGTGTGTGTGTGTGCTTCCCTAAAACTCGAGAACTACACGACCAATTTCATTCAAATTTTACACATGCCTTACTTAGGGTTCCGGTTGTGTTTTAGTCAAAAAA
>NC_068990.1:65082540-65094494 GCF_001194135.2 Octopus bimaculoides | reverse complement strand
CATTCCCACCATGAGCTCCATTTTGCAGGAGCAAAATCTTTTTTACAGGTTCCAGAAAACTGAAATTTTGGAATATGCGCATAAAGATCAATAGTATGGGATACGTCTCATGATTAGAATTTTTTTAGGGTGTGTAAAGAGGGAACGAACCCTCATGTGCAATTTTGATGAAATTCGAATCATAGGTATTCCAATTTCCTTACAGAAAATATAACAGAAAAGTCTCATTTTTCAACTGCATGTAACACGGGCAATGCTGGGTATCTCTGCTAGTATATATATGTGTATATATATATATATATATATATATATATATATACACATACATACATATACACATATATATTTAAAATCTTAGAGAATAATAAGTATTCCAGGTTATCAGGACATTCACTATTTTACACTTTACTAATGCAATGTATACAGTATCATTTATATTATTATTACAAATTTGGGAATCCTATTTCAGGATAACCTTAAGTGAAAAGATATTTGAAAAAATATATATAACTTAAATAAGTTATATATATTTTTCAAATAAGCATAGTGGTAAGCCATTGGATGTTGACAACGATCAACTAACAGCCTTAGTTGAAGCCAATCTACACACAACTGTTCAAGACCTTGCTTCTGAATTAGACATAACATATACGACAATTTACAACCACTTGAAAGAGACTGGAAAAACAAAAACACTTGTGAAATGGGTGCTGCACGAATTGAATGATAACCAAAAAAAACGCCATTTTGAAGTGTCGTCCTCCCTTCTTTTTCGCAACAAGAATGACCCGTTTCTTGACCAGATTGTAACATGCGATGAAAAGTGGATTCTTTATGCCAACCGGCAACGCTTAGCTCAGTGGTTGGATGCCAATGAAGCTCCACGGCACTTCCCGAAGCCAAAGTTGCACCAAATGAAGGTCATGGTGACTGTTTAGTGGTCTGCGGCCGGTCTCATCCATCACAGCTTTTTGGATTCAGGCGAAACCATTATGGCGAAGTACTGTCAGCAAATGGATGAAATGCATAAGAAACTCCGACAACAACAGCCAGTATAAGTCAATAGAAAAGGACCAATTCTTCTCCATGACAACGCTCAGCCACACATCACACAGTTGATCCTGCAGAAGTTGAATGAATTGGACTATGAAACTCGGCCTCATCCGCCATATACAGATATATACATATATTCTTTTATTCTTTTATATGTTTCAGTCCAATGACTGTAGCCACGCTGGAGCACCACCATTGTGATCATCTTTCCACTCTCCACCTTTGTCGGAGCGGCTTTTGGTGAAGGATAGAGTTCGATGTTACTGCCCTCTTTTGAGTTTCCTACCTAGATATTGGCTCATCCGGGATCTTGGTGAGCCAGAAGTTAAGTACACATTTGAAAACTTCTACATCCACTCCATGAAGGCTCCTCAGATGCTTCGGCAGTTGGCGTTTTCAGCTCTTCACTCGATAAAAAGCAAACAACGAAACAGACTGGATTTTACACACAATATGAGGGTTGCTTTATCCAGAACCCAGACAAATATAGACAAGTTGGTAAAACTAAAGCAAATACAGCAGTCACATTAATCCTTCTTTTGAACAGGTTTAATGATTTTTCTTTAATCCATCTATCAAAAAATATATCCTGTCTTCTATTGGTTTTCGGCAAATATTTTTGCGAATCAAGGAAAAAATCGGAAAAACTAAACAAAGAATTAAACGCTATATCAATGCCGATGGTCCCTTTCTTATACCAGACCTTACTTGCCACTGAACATATTTGTGAAAATGGGTTTGAAAGCATAAGTTACTAATGAATAATTAAAGTTTGGTATAGTTAACTGTGGCCCTACTTCATAGACTTAAAAGAAACAAAATGTTTATTTTTCCATAGCATTCTGCCAACATCTGGTGTCATGTTAGTGTTGTTATTGTTATTTTATGCTTACATCTAACATTTATATTTAATCGCATTATTGAGGTTTTGTGCATTCAACTACTTAAACCTAATAGTAGTATAATCGCAAACATTTTGCATTTGATTAATCTCTTATTCCTGCCAAAATAGGCTGGGGACCGCAAAGCAAAAATTTTGAAAAAGGTCAAGGACCACTGTACTAGCCTAAGGAATATTCTACCCACACACTTCATAGACTTTGCCAACATCTGGTGTCTTGTTAGTGTCGTTATTGTTATTTTATGCTTACATCTAACATTTATATTTAATGGTATTATTGAGGTTTTGTGCATTCATTGCAGAAGAATTCATTACTGGGCAGTATAGCTTAATGGTAAAGCACTTGACGCATAATCACAGAGATGACTAGTCTCATGACTAGCCGGTAACGTATTTTTCTGCAATGTATGGATAATTTATCCTGATCATGCTATTTATTAGCATTATCATGCGTTTGAGAATTTAAAAAAAAATAATAATTTCTGTATCTTTCAATACATTTCAACGCTTCTAAAACAAACTTTGTTTGTTTACTTTCATCGTAAGTTGAAACTAAGTGTAGTATAATTGCGAAAATTTTGCATTTGATTAATCTCTTATTCTTGCCAAAATAGGCTGGGGACTGTGAGGCTTCCCGAAAATGGCCAGGGGACCACAAAGCAAAAATTTTGAAAAAGGTTGAGGACCACTGTACTAGCCTAAGGAATATTCTACCTACACACGTTTTTACATTGAGCAGGATGTGGGGTGCAAACCAAATGATGTTTCTGCAGTGCTTCCTTCTCTGGCTGTTAGGACACAGCATGTAGATGTGATTCCTAATCCTGCTAGCAGCTAGTGCCTTGTTATAATAGGATGTTGCTGAGTCAAAAATCTCTTGGCTACAGGAAAGGTTCCTGGTCATCTTGCTGACATCCTTCACCAGGTTTCTGAATATATTGGATGGGTGAGTTGCAGGAGGCTGTGTTGATATACGTCATCCTCTCATTTGGCTTTCAGTAGGGGCTGTATGTACCGGAGCCCAAATCAAACATGACATCTAAGAAGTTCAGAGTGGTGAGATCGATCTTGATAATTATTTTCAGTCCCATAGTCAAGGGTGCTAATCAGATCTTTCCTAAGCCTATCTAGGGGTGCCCATTGGCTCCTCTAGAGATGGCCAGGGCATCATCTCTATAGAAGCCAAAGAGGACAGAGGAGAATTTCATCTTTAGGGCATCGAGGATATACAACCTGATGAGGTCACATACACCAATGCTGTCATAAGCCCCCATCACTACGTTGAAAGAGCCCACAGGGTTGAATTGCTTGACCCAGGTCTGACTTTTATTGAACAGCACTGTTTTTCTGGCATGCATAATGACATCTGTGTCCCTGTCGTTAATGTCAGTGAAGCCTCTAGCAGAAGAAAGTGTCTTGATCAGTAACCCTTTCGATATAGATGGGTGAAAATTGACTGTCGAACTGTGAACCTTGCTCTGCCTCTCCCCTTGTTGGTATTAAACCATGGAATTACTTTGTTAGTGCAACATCATAGGGAGAGGTTGGTGGTTCTCTTTATGTTGTTGTTGATGTTCCTCAGAATGTGTTTGCTCACCAGACTGATCTCGGATTTGGCTGGGTTCATCAGGCGGCATTTGGAGCTCAAGGCAAAGTTTGGTTTATGGTCTGTGATAGTAATAAAGGCATTCCTTTTTGCTAAAATCTCTACCATATCTGCTATAAAGTTGGCTAATTGTTCAGCTTCACTATTGATGTTGTATGTGTGTGGGGAAGCACACCTATAGTTTGGTGTAATATTGTTTTCTGGCCGCCTGTCATAAGTATGGGTGTCTATCCTATATACATTTTTAGTCTTATCTGAAAAGATTAGGGACCTGTCAGAATTTTTTTGTAGTCTAATGTCGACACAAAGTTTACATTGGAAAGAGCAAGAGGACTTATGGAATTTTAGCCTAGGAATGATACCCAGCAAGTCTGCTTCGAAGGGCTCAAAGTCCTTGATCCTGAGTGGGTACGTCGTAGATTTAATCCCGTATGTGTTGTTCTCCAGGGAGGGTGTGGTTAGGTCGCACTAGAAGGCTTTCCATCGCAATCGCCTTATTAAGTCCACTTTCTGTACAGCTCGTTAGACGGTGCAGAAATGTTCTTAGTGGAGTAGCAGAGATTAAAACGTTCCATATTTTTGAGAGACTAAGTGGTTTCCGAAAATATGTAAGAGCGCTGCCTGCAGGGCGTAGTTTATTGAAACTGAATTCCATTCCTGTTATTAAAGTTTCATGTCAGAGCAATGATTATCAGGCATGAAATTCGAAGTCACAAGATAGGAATTCAGTTTAAATAAATCTTATACTTTACATCACGTATTGAGTAATCTCTAGCTTACTCGTCGATAAAAAGTAAAGCCTTCATATGCTACATTAAATTCAAACCTGCAACCAGTTTGATTCTTTTCATCAGTTTAAGATGAATAGAAAGACAGATGTGAGAACAACCTTGCGAACAGCAGAAAACTATAAGTATTACAAAATGATTTAAGAGGTGAAGTATTGTATACAGCATATTCTCATTTTTCGTCTTAGTTGAGAAAAAACAAAAACCAATTGATTCCTCAGTATTGTTAACTTTGAATAAAGAAGTAGTAGCGATGATGATGCTGGTAGTGGTAGTAGTAGTAGTGTGATATCTCCGATATTACAAAATAACACCTGCGCCACAATTCTACATACAATAAAACAGGAGAAAACGATCGAACTAGTCACATTTTGTGTCGCCAAATAAAAATAATTCATTGAAATAGTGGAATAAATTCTGTGTGCGGCTTAGCATATTGTTAAGTATACTGCATAGAATTTTTAAGAGTTGTCACACCATTGTAACATACATTTATTAAACGAGCTTTATTATTTAACACAACTCTTTATAAAACAAATAATTCATTTGAAGAAATTCCATTTCTCCAGAGCATAAAATTTATTTGAATTATTTACTCTAAACATAGTTACGTTAGAAATGTGGTCGATTAGTAAATATGTTCGAATGCGTAGCAACTATATCAATTCCATACTGTAAGATATTTATTTATTACTAATATCTAGTGCACGTGGCAATCTTTCTTTGCACTCTACTGAGCACTGTACGAACCATGTTAATTTACATACGCACACGCTATAAAAATAAATGGATATGTGTGGGTATGAACGATAAAGATCAAAAAGGATATTCGATGCTATAAATAGATTTATAATTCATTGGAAGCTGAATCATCCCAAGTTGTTACTGCACGTTTTCCGTTATCGATATTCGGCAGAATATCATTGATGCATTTTCTTTGTTTACAAACGTGATAAAGTAACTTTTTGTTTCATGTACTCAATAAATGTATTAGAGTTTGGCTTTTGATTAAATATTTAAAGTTATTATACTGATACTGTTCAGATTTTCACGTCACGATAAGTTACAAGTAATTAGCTATGACGCTAAACTGCGAGTAGCAAGTTGTGATATGTCAGATTTGAATAAATAGATAAGCATTATTGAAATGTGTTAATTTGTGTAACTATTTCTATATTTTCGCAGTATGCTTACAAATACGGTGCGATACGCACATGAGCAAGCATGCACATAATAACATGCACTTTCATTGCCTCTTAATGCAAAATCTCCCTCCCCCACAATACAAATAAATACATAAATCTAAGAAGGAAAACGAATGTGTAAGCACTAAAAAAAAAAAAACCGTGTAACGTTACAGTGTTGCGTCAGATTAGCTTGCGTAGTAAACAAATTGAAGTAAATTAACTCTAGTTCAGTCATTATTGTTACTTCGTTTCCCTGTTTTAATTTTCTTGCTTAATATAGCCGTAATCAGATTCAACGCTTTTTAATATCATATGAACACATTGTGAAACTGATATGACTCTAAAGTCATCGATACCTTACCATTTATTTGTAAATCAATTTGGAGTTTTGTCTATACGGAAGTGATAACGCGAAAAAAGATAAAGCAAAGCAGGATCAAATATGTTATAGATAAAATGTATGGACTCACCTGAAAGAAAGAAATAACCGATGCTGAATGAGATAATTATGTAATAATAGAACAGTTTCTTCTATTAGCAGTAGAGAGAGAGAGAGAGACAGAGAAGTCCCCTAATAATAATGGAACTGAGCAAACGTTCAGAGTTACCTGCTCCTGAATAATGAGCCTGTTACGCGCGACACGCTTTCTGTTGCAAATTTTCGTCGTTGTGATTGAATTGGCGTGTTTGGAACGCGAAAGTTAAATAAAGTAATGTGCATACATAAATATTTATGAGAGAAGTACTTCTCTCGTTATATGGAATTCGTTCTCATCATTGCCACAAGGGTGATGGAATAGTTGAGACGTTTTCCGTCACTCGCAAACGGATATGCCCGGTAACATGTGCTCTATTTACTTTCTGTTTTCATTCAATCAACACCAGAACATAACTAGTACTCATTTTCATTTGATTTGATAGGAGCAGACTGGAATAATGTGAAGTGAAATACCTTTCTTAAGGACACAACGTGCACACCGGACCAAGAATAGTACTCGTTACCCTATGGTCATGAGCCGAACACCTTAACTATAGGACCAGGCGAACGATTTTAGAGCACATTTTAATACACCTTCACCTCGACTTATGACCATCCGTACTTACGATCACAAAAAATAAATAAATACAAAAGTAGATAAATAAATAGATCGATTTTCGGACGTCGGGCAGCTGCACGTACGATAACTATGGCAGTATCTGGCAACGCAGGCCTTCCTCAGATCCAGACATTTACAGCCTGCTGCTGTCTCTTAGTCGCTTTCAAGCATCAGTTGCGTGAATGAAAATAGTGTTGAAAAATATAAATCCGACATCGGACTAGATTGACATACGACTTCTCAGTCGGAACTGAACTCGGTCGTAAGTCGAGGAGAAGGTGTAATTAGAAGTTTCACAGTCTATGTTATTACGAGTTCAAATCCACTTCGGTCAAATTTATCTTTCATTACACTAACATCCGAGAAAGACGATTCTGCAATTTCTTGCTGAACAACCTATTCAAATAATTTGTTTATTATAGTAACCAAATGTTTGTGCTGTACATCAGCTCACCCCCCCCCCCCCATCGAATCAACGTTACCTGAGTAAGTGCACAGAACACCAGGAATTGAAGTAATCGCAGAGCAACGTGAGATGAAATGTTTTGCACAAGAACACAACGCACCGCTCGATTCAGGAATTGAAACTACGATCTCGCAATCGTAGACATCACACTAATAGTGTCGATTTAAATGATTTCCAAGTTTATGGCTGTATGCTAATCTAAGAATGACCGACGCAATTTCAACAACAACACCACCTTTTCTGTTGCAACGGACTAATGTGTGTGTGTGTGTGTGTGTGTGTGAACGTAAAAAAGAAAGACGGATGAACCTAATGCAGGTTCAACGACTATCCAGCAATAGAACGGGCTCTTAGAAATTCCCGGTTGGTGGAGGACTACTGGGAGTAAGGCACCCTTTAGCTTTTGTTTGAGCATGTCTCAACGAGAAGGTCACTGATATAAAACTAGATATGCAGAGTATGGCATCGAACATTTTGAGTATCATTAATTTGAGCTTGAGAACATGGCGCTCCCACATTCCTGAGTGTGCAACCTATATTAGCGTTAGATATTTTGTCTCGGCTTGTCTCTGGATATGTCGATGGGGTAGAGAGGGTCTATGGGGTATTGTACAAGCCTTATTGGGCCTAAAATTTTGCTGACGTTTTTGCATGGGCATTACTGCTTTCATTTTTTAAACTTAACACTGCGGCGATGAGAAAGGTGGCGAAGCTTGCAGACCTGGCGGGTTGGAAGCAGGTAGTCAGTAACTTACAAGTAGGCGGCCTGTATTAGATATAAAGTCCTCTCCTGATCATCCAAGACAGTGGTGGCACTCGGTTGCTGCGTGGGTGACTGAACAGCTCCTTTTGGGAAGGGCACTGTTCATCTGGAAACCGGAGAGGTTCTAGAAAAGGTGAACTAAAAATTGCCTGTCGTTTTCTATCTCGTCAGTTGACCGCGACGGATGTCCAACTTGCTCTCGCAAAACAAAGAAATTATTTACAATATCTGGATGGAATATGAATATTTGATGTTGGAATGCGAGTACTTTGTTAAATAACAATAGTGAATATAGGCCTGAAAGACGTACTGCCCTTGTTGCCCGTGAATTGACTGCCCTTGTTGCTCGTGATATAACATAGATATAGTTGCTCTTTTAGAGACTCGTTTGGAAAGGTGATGGTCAGCCTGAAGAGGTCGGGAGAGAAATCGAAAGAGAAACGTGGGGGGCCGGGTTGGTGTTGGTTTTGCAGTTCGATCTGAAATTATCAAGAAGTTGGAGCTTCCTATCCCTATAAATGACCGTTTAATGACTCTGAGAGATGGGTGATTTGCTACTCTGATAAGTGCCTATACTCCTACCGTGTCCAGTCCTGATGAAGATTAAAAAGTGCTTTCTATGCCCATCTGTGTGCTGTACTCAGGAAAATGCCTAAGTCAGAAAATGTTATTCTTTTTTTGGGGGGGGGGGTTCATTGCTAGGGTTGGAAGGGATTCGCAAAGATGGAACTCTCTCGAGCATTTTGGTGTAGGGAAGATGAATAGCAATGGTATCACGCGCCTAGAGCTTTCCAATGAATATGATCTTTACATTGCAAGCACTCTATGCACAAAGGTGATCACTCAACAACATAAAAGCTGCTGAGGTCTTAGGTTTGGCACTAGCTGCATTATGTTATTCGCAAGCGTGACATCTATGACATTTTTAATGTGAAGTCCTTTCATGGATCGGAGTGTTGGGAAGACTACTGTCTGGTGCGAGCAAAGTTCCATATGGTAATCAAAGTGAAGGAGAGAAGACCAGATAGGATTTCTCGGTGTCTGAATGTCCATAAGATATATGATGCTACTGTGAGGAAGGAGCTTCAGAATCACTTATCCAGCATCGAAGATATTACAACTTGGGAGGAGTTTCAAGACCAGGTTTTTAAACGCGCTGCTGAAGCACTGAGATATGTTGTAGTCAGTCATAGGGACCGGTTTGATGAAAATGATGCTGAGGTTCAGAGACTCCTATCTGCGAAGCGCAATGTCTACAGTGTAGTATTGCACAGAGCGCTGTCAGTTGCAAATCAGAATATAGCACTTACCAATTAGAAGAATGCAAAATCCCTACTGCAACGATCTTGCAGGAAGATGCAGAACACCTGATGGGAAGGTCTTGCTTGTGATATTCAAGCTGCTGCTGATGCAAATGATAGCAAGAAACTCTACCATCATATGAAGCACGCTTATGAACCTAAGAGTTCTACATTGGTTCCTTTGCTTTCCAAGAAAGGCTATACCCTACTTACTAAATCACAGAAATCGCAGGTCATGGATTGAACATTTTTCTAAAATTTTATACTGTAAGTTGATTGTAGATGATAAAATAATTTACACTGTTCAACAAAGACTTGTCATCAACTGTCTGGACTTTGCACCCTTAATAGACGAGGCAGTAACAGCAATAAGTAAGCGGAATCTTGGTTAAGAACTGATAAAAACGGAATTTGCGCTGAGATTTTGCATTTTGGCTGTGGTCGTTTGACATTGAATCTTCACGAGCTTATTAGTGTAATGTGGAGGGATGGTGATGTTCTGGAAGGATTCAATTATCCTTCCTCTCTAGAAAGAAAAGGGAGTCAGAATAAAATGCGGTAACCATAGAGGTATTGCTCTACTATCAGTTTCTGGCGAGGTTCTGGCAAGAATTCTCCTTATTATCCTGAATAAATACATTGTAAATGATATTCTATCTGAATCTCTATGTGGCTTTCGTTCCAGTAGAACAATAGACATGATTTCCACCGCAATACAGATGCAAGAGAAGTGCTAGGAGTAAAGTGTGGATCTTATCTAGGCTTCATTGATTTAACCAAAGCTTTCGGTGTTGTGAATAGGACTTCCCTTTGGAAAATACTCAAGCTTGGTAATTGGGGTCACTTTGAATTGATGATTATATCATTTCATGATTAGATGGAGTCATGGCTCAATGCCCGTGGTGACTTCGTAGGACCCATTACTGTAGAGAATGGCGTCAAGCAGGGTGACACCCTTGTCCCAACTCCCTTTTTATTGTATTTTTCTGCTACTCTCACACATGCTTTTGCTGCGGATTGCTCTTTTAGATACATGCGAGGTAGCGATCTTCTAGTCGTCTATTCAACTTGCGTCAATTTGTTGTCAATACGAAAGTTTTTCAATCTCTTATCCATGACCTCTATCATGTGGATCATGGCGACCTGGTTGCTCATTAGGTAGAAGATATGCAAATTCTCATGTATCATATTTCTGCATTTTGCAAGGCATTTGGAGTCAGCATTAGCAAAGAACAGTACTGAACGTGGTAAACAAGTTTGTCTGCCTGGGCAGCACACTAAGCCCTTCTAACTCCTTAGATGAAATACCTTTAAAGTTTTAGAAGGAAGCTGATTCCTTCGGGGCTTCTGAGTTTCGTGTCCGGTCCCAACAAACATCACATGGCGAACAAAAGTGCCGGATACCGTGAGTGTTTGCTGACGTCACTCCTTTACTCATGTGAGAGGCGGACCCTTTACAGGCATTATGTAGGAGTACTTGAACGCTTCCATGTTGGCTGGTTCTTGTAAACTCTGGACACAGAGGTACTGAGGGGAGCTGAAGTCCTGGGCATTGAGACGATGATGCACAAGCTCTGTTTACGTTGGTGTGGACACCTTGTTGGGATGAATGATCAGAGGATCCTTAAGAAGATGCTATATAGCGAACTTGTTTGTTGAAAGAGCTCCATATTTGAAATATGGGAACTCAGTTATGAAAGCAACGCTTGTCATCTCCACCGATGGAAGAGACAAGTAAAGGAAAGAGTAGTCGAAAAAATAACATGCGTTTTTATGCAGAATTTAAGCGAGCTGCTCAAAAACTCGTTTCCAGTGCAGTGAACAGGGGAAGCTTGATCTGCAATATCAAGATCTGGGTTCATTAGTCACCAACAGAGCCACAAGTGAAGTATAAATCTGAGTTCACAATGTTCTTAACAGTCAGCGGTGGTCTTCCTCAGTTACAAGCGGACAACCATCTTGTATGTGTTTGTAGCGAATTGCTTCCTAGATTTTTAATCAAGATTCGAAACAGTCTAGCGTTTTCTACGAGTTCCTTCCTATTGTTCTCGGCATTAATACTTAGAAATTTGTGAGAGTCAACTATTAACCTGTGACCGTTCTTTGGTCAAGGTAGATAACAGACAAAAAAATCCTTTGTTTAACCTGTCCTAATTTAATTATCAAAAATATATAAATACGGGACCCAAATTTGTTTCTACCTCTTTCAGTTGGCCCCTCGTTGGAAGAGCACATCTATTTGTTTCTCTTTTCACTCATGTCACGGCGGGACAATGCAGCTTCCATCTTCTCTACTTGTCAATACAGGGAAGTAAATTTTTTCTCTCTTTTTTTGTCTCCTTCTTCCATTCATCTTCAACAAACTATGAGCTCAACAACCTATAGAATGGATAACAGAACTGCAAATAGTCTGGGCATATCTATTTATAATTTTCTTCCTATCATTCATTTGCTACATATAACCTGTACATATATATGCACGTGTGTGTGTTAATATGTACCTACGTATGTATGTTATCAATCAGTTTCATTTCTGTATTTATTGTCCATAGAGAAAGAGCCGGACTCTAACATAGATTCAAGGCTCCTTCATTGGAACTTTTATCAACATCATCTAGGTATTTGTGCATGTGTGTGTGTGTGCAGTATTTGGTGTTAGTGTATGCGCAGATTTGTATGTTTGTTTTATGGATGCGTTTTTATGTATATATTTTCATGTCTAGATGCATGCATATGTATTTATGTGCTAAATTTTTGGAAAGTTTTACATATCTTTACAGTTCCATTGATGG
>NC_068990.1:65080636-65082404 GCF_001194135.2 Octopus bimaculoides | reverse complement strand
CTTCTCTGTCTCAGATTACTATATCCGGTCTATTATGTCTGCAATGTATGTATGTATGTATGTATGTATGTATGTATGTATGTGTGCATGTATGTATGTATGTATGTATGTATGTATGTATGTACGTATGTATGTATGTCATTATTCAGTTTATTTCAAGATTTCTTGTCAATAGAGAAAGAACCGGTTTCTAACCTAGATCCAAGGCTCCTTTATTGGAATTTCAATATCAACAACAGGGTATTTTTGTATGTATGTACGTATGTATGTATGTATATAGAAAGAAATGGGGAGAGAGAAAAATATGGGAAGAGAGAGAGAGATGGGGAGAGAGAGAGAGGGAGAGGATATGAAAAGTACGTACGAACATACACACACACATGCAGAGAGAGAAAGAGATAGAGAGAGAAAGAATATGAAAGTTAGAACATATAGAATAAATTAATTGCTTACAAACAGAATTGTAAAGAAACAGTAAAAATGAATAATTACATAAACGAAAATAATGCTTATTCAGTCATCACAAACACGTGTTTAATATTTAAATATTCATATATACTCAATCGACTTGAATAATATACTTGTGTTTTTTTCCGTCACAACATATGAATGAGCAAGGAAGGGGTGATAGATGAATTAAAGAAGGAAGGGGTGATGGCAAACTTGGTAGTCGGATGATGGAAATTCTACGGTGAAAAAAATATCAAACTGTGTTTCAACTCTGTGTAAGTATACTTTTGTTTATGTAAAAAGGAGGTATGTGAATATTTGTGTGTGTGTGTGTGTGCGCGCAATGGAAGTGGGATGGTGAACATTCGATGCTGAAAAGAAAATCAAACAGCGTTTCAATTCTGTGTAAGTATATGTGTGTATGTGTGCGTGTACAAGGGAAGTATTTGAATGTTTATATGTAAACTAGCGTTCTTCCAGTAACAAACGATGATCGATTTCACATCTCAAAAGACAACCAATAGATAACATTGACAAGTGAATTAATTTGATTTACCGTCCATATTTATATATAAAATACTACAATTAGCCGTCATTTTTGACGGCACGGAGTCAGCTAGTAATATAATAAATAATGTTTAAATGACATAAATATTCGTAAAGAGATATCCAATTAAAGTGGATCTTTTCTGTTCGGCTTTCACATGTACGTAGGGATTGTAGTAGTGTTAAGTAGACAATAGCTTGACTTGTTGCAATGGGAACAGACACCATTGTCTGTGGTTTATGATCGGTTAAAATTACCCCGATCTTTGCAAACTTAAAATGCTATTAACTTTTTATTTAATAGAGCAATAATAAACAAGAGGAAGAACTGGGCCCTGATAGATCCCTATCCGCACGTTAAATTCCTTACTGAACTCTTTGCTAACTTTCACCTTGCTAACATAGCTTGCACGTTTCTCATGATCTATTCATCTCCACCTAGTTTTCACAGCAACCGCCATACCGTGTCAATGACCTTGTAGTAACGCCTGCGCATGCGTAGAATAAAACAAGCAAGCGTTTCCCGCTCAATTCATTCTCTTTCACGCTGGCCAGCGATTGAGCAGGGACGTGTGTTTAAAGCTGTCTCTACATCTTTCGGTCTTATACTCGACAGCTCGTTATTCTCACCTCTAAAGATGCTGTATGTTTTACCAAGTAAATAAATGTTGTTTAAGTTGTTTAGTCTGGAGTTCAGCGTTCCGTCAATTTCTTCAATTTTATAGTAGAAAGTCAGGTATACAATCTAAAGATGTATAACCCACTTTCTACT
>NC_068990.1:65075996-65080454 GCF_001194135.2 Octopus bimaculoides | reverse complement strand
TATTCTCGTCTCTGTTAGAGTGGATTTTTTCCACTCACGAAAAACAGACAGGATTTACGGCCTGCTTTTTATGTTTGTATATGTCGCATTTCACACTCTCACATTACACATACATCTTTTATGCCACACAATAACTCTTGTTGTTCATTTCGCACGGTTGTTCTTTCATCTTGGGTTAAGAAAATTTTTCTTCGAGGTTTTCGCTAATGGTCGTACAGAAATTGTGTCTGTCGATCGTTCTGTAAAAGCGTACCTCTTCAAACACTCATCACCAAACAGCCTTTTCGCCACCCGCGTCGTGCGCCAACCAAGATTACCACCGTGACGACAACAATAGGAAGGAACTCGTAGAAAACGCTAGACTGTTTCGAATCTTGGTTAAAAATCTAGGAAGCAATTCGCTACAAACACATACAAGATGGTTGTCCGCTTGTAACTGAGGAAGTTGTAACCACCGCTGACTGTTAAGAACATTGTGAACTCAGATTTGTACTTCACTTGTGGCTCTGTTGGTGACTAATGAACCCAGATCTTGATATTGCAGATCAAGCTTCCCCTGTTCACTGCACTGGAAACGAGTTTTTGAGCAGCTCGCTTAAATTCTGCATAAAAACGCATGTTATTTTTTCGACTACTCTTTCCTTTACTTGTCTCTTCCATCGGTGGAGATGACAAGCGTTGCTTTCATAACTGAGTTCCCATATTTCAAATATGGAGCTCTTTTAACAAGCAAGTTCGCTATATATCATCTTCTTAAGGATCCTCTGATCATTCATCCCAACAAGGTGTCCACACCAACGTAAACAGAGCTTGTGCATCATCGCCTCAATGGAACCTGCCGATGTACCAAAAACAGCAGTCACGACTCCTTTTGGACTGTTTGAATTTCTGCGTATACCATTCGGCTTATGCAACGCGGTACACACTTTCCAAAGATTCATCGACACAGTGACCAGAGGCCTACCTTTTGTTTATGCATACATAGATGACCTTCTCGTAGTCAGTAGCTCCCATGAAGAACATGTACAACACCTCCATCTCTTGTTCCAGCGCCTTAGACAATACCGTATTGTCATTAACCCTGGCAAATGTTTATTCGGAGTCACGTCCCTTGAATTTCTCGGACACACGGTTGACAAAGATAGCATTCGCCCGCTACCGGAGAAAGTGAAAGCAATTACAGATTTTCCAGCACCCACGTCTCTACGGAAGTTACGAAAATTTCTTGGTCTCATTAATTTTTATAGGCGTTTCATCCCGCGCTGCTCTGACATAGCACAACACCTTACAGATTTACTGCAAGACCGGTCGATCAAAAATGCTAACATTACCCTCAGCGACGAACAGTTAGCAGCGTTCAACAAGCTAAAAAAAAAAAAAAGCATTGTCCGACGCCACTATGTTAGCGTATCCAAAACCGGACGCTCCTTTAACTTTGTTAGTCGATGCATCTGCTTCCGGAGTTGGAGGCGTACTCCAACAGCTCACTCATAGATCTTGGCAACCTATATCTTTTTTCTCTAAGCGGTTAAAACCCGCCGAAACAAAGTATAGCACTTTCGGACGACAGTTACTAGCAGTCTATCTAACTGTCAAGCACTTTAGACACATGTTAGAAGGTCGTGTGTTTTCTGTGCATACTGACCACAAACCACTTGTGTGTACGCATTCCACGCAAAACCTGATCGCCATTCACCCAGAGAAGAGAGGCATTTAGACTTCATATCACAATACACCACTGACATCACACACATAAGCGGTGTCAACAACTCAGCAGCTGATGCCCTGCCCCGAATGGAGATAAATGCCATTCACAGCCCTGCGCAGATCGACCTCCAACAGATTGCCGCAGACCAAAAGGATGATGAACAGCTACAACAGCTGCGGAGGCCGTATTTTGGTACAGTATGTCGCCCAGGTCAGGACAGGCTGAGGAGTCGGTGCCACACAGGGCAATATTCAGGTACGAGTGGAGGCATTCGTGTACTGCATCAATGCGACCCAGGGGAGAAGAAGAGCACGCCTTCGTGCAGGTCGGGGAAGAAGTTTGGGTAAAACTCCCAAATGCACGGTGTACATCACGATGGGGAAATGGAACAATAACTTCCATCAATTCGAAGAACAACGTCTCTGTCGATGGTATGCCACGCCATGTTTTGGATGTGCGGAAGATTGTCAATGCCTCAGAGGATGAAACCAGCAGCAGTGGGCAAGAAGATGAAGACAGCATCCGTAGGCAAGATGATAAAGCCAGCAGCAGCATGCCAGGAACTCAGGCCAGTCCCGGGGTCGCACAGCGACCTCAGAGGGAGCGGCACCCTCCTCCCTGGTTGACTGATTATGAAACCAGTTAAGGTGTGAGTTCGGGAGCGAGGAGTGAGTGGGAAAGCCGGTTGAGTGATCTGTAGATCAGGGGAGCGTGTGGTGTTTGTGGTGTTATGGGCTGTGATGAGATGTGGTGTTGGTGGAGAGGATTGCAGATGAGGCAAATGGAAGTGAAGACTGCAGGGACCGGCAGACGAGCCACGGGGGGCATGCGTGGGCGCAAAGCACGTGCAGGCAGTTCGATGAGAGACGGCGCGTGTGAAAGGTCGTGTTTTTATCTGGTCAGTGATCGCTTATCCCGCCACGGTCAACAGGTAAGGTCTCTGTATTTCTTTCTCCCTTTTGCTTCTTTTTCTGTTGTCTTTTTCCTCCATCACGCTACATCTATTTAATACCTTCACGTAATAAAAGTTTCATTCCAATTCCTCGATATCTGTAGAGGTGAGGGCGCTGCAATAAATACGTATATACTTCATATCAACAACGTCTTGTTTTATATAAACACACAACTTTGCTATCAGTAATGCATCACGCCTCTGACTTTCTACTTCCCTTCTGAATTCCTACTTCCCCTCACGTCTGTCTAGCTTCTCTTATAACTACCAGATAATGTTCTTTGCTTCCCATCGTCTATTCTTTTTATGCCTGCCTCTTACTTTATATATTTTTATCGTACTATTTATGAAGTTACTCTCCGTTTGGTTCGAACCTATTTCAATTCACATATCTGGGCTTATAGCTCATTGCAGGTTATCTCGAAGATACTCGCAGTTGTCTTCTGCTTTACGTATGCATGAGCATGCATATGTGCATAAGAGATCGTGCGCGCGCGCGCGTGCGTGTGGGCATCTATAAAGGCATCCCCAACTATCACTTCCTCCGTAAAAACATTCACATCGCTTACGATTCTTTTAAAACTGTTGTCTGGACGCGGGATCTTTCAGCTCATAACTTTCTTCTTCGTCTACCTCTTACTCAAATGTAACTAATTCACAACGTATTTTGAGCGGTGCATTCCTTAGCGGTTAAAGACCATATTCACAACCATCTGTTCGCCTCGTTAACTTGTGGGTAGGCAGACTATCTAACTTTCATGTTCGCCTATGTACATACAAATACATAGATGTATGTATGTACGTATGTATGTATGTATGTATGTATGTATTCTTTTATTCTTTTACTTGTTTCAGTCATTTGACTGCAGCCATGCTGGAGCAACGCCTTAAAGGGTTTTAGACGAAGAAATCGACCCCCAGGACTTGTTCTTTGTAAGCCAAGTACTTATAATACCGGTCTCTTTTGCCGAACCGCTAGGTTACGGGGATGTAAACACACCTACATCGGTTGTCAAGCGATGGTGGGGGGACAAACACACACACACACACACAAATATATACATATATATACAACGGGCTTCTTTCAGTTTTCGCCTACGAAACACACACACACACACACACAAACACACACACATAAATGAGTAACAAAGACGTGTAAGTGTCACTCCATTACGGCCGTTTCGAGCGACTCTTTTAGTTTATCAATTTTGTTCCAAAAGTCCCAGCTGTCTCATCTAAGGTGAGGACCACGTACTGCAATAGCTTGGGCTTCAAGGGCCCACAGCTATTTAACTCCTTGTCAAAACATCTGAGGGGTCTCCATGGAGTGGGGGTAGATGCTTTCAAGAAACAAATTGACCTCTTGCTATCGAAGATCCCAGATGAACGAATATCAAGGCAGGAAACTCAAAGAGAGCAGCGGTATCGAGCTCTCTCCTTCACCAAAAGCCAAACTCATAGAATTGGCCAATTAAAAGGTGATTACATTGGCGGTGATTACACAGCATGGCCACAACCTCAAGGCTGAAACATATAAAAAAAAAAGAACACACACACACATACACACACACGCACGCACACACACATACTGTATATATATATATCACTTGAATAAAGTTAAAACAGTCGGGTTTTCACGTTTTTTTTAATTATGGCATTTTAACAAAATTAGCGCTTTCATACATAGTGTACTCATCAGATTTCAAACGTGTTTAATTAAAACATGAAAAACAGACCATGTTTTAACTTTATTCAACTAGTATATTATTCTATACATATTCACACAAATTCGAAACAA
>NC_068990.1:65073348-65075833 GCF_001194135.2 Octopus bimaculoides | reverse complement strand
ATATATATAAAATCAAAAATAAGCAACAAGGATATCCAAAGTTAATGCAGTACGATCGTTTCATGCGACTCCATTTATTTAAGTAAATGTAAAATGCAGAGCAATCCTCAGCTGCACAAAGATATAGAAATTTACTGAAATTTCATTTATTGAAATGAAATTTCAGTAAATTTCTATATGGTGCCTAAACTTAAGTACCATATTCACCTTGAATATATATATGTATATATTTCTTTGATTTGAAAAATAACAGGAAGGACAATGATAATAGGAATAGAACGGAATTTCCAGATGGGAAAAACAATTATAACCTTAAAACATACAGAAATCTACCATTTAACTCGGCTCTCGCGAACTTTAAAGAAGATCTTATGAACATGACCAAACGGTTAAAAGTTTTCCAGATACACAAATCCCTTTCAGAAAATCCTGTCGGAGGAAATCTCTTCAAGGCAATCATCTCCAGATTTGCACATCCTATCTGATAAGACCGGGAATATTTATTCTGTACCGCCGAGCCTTTATAATGACTTAATCTTGAAAGAGCTTAATTCTGGATATAAGTGTGCAAACAAGAATGCTTTGGATGATATTAATAATACTCATCTGGATATCAGCTCTAGTTTGGGCTTGCTCGGTAGAACCCAACCTTTTGCTCCCAAAACTCCCCATTGTTTTTTGAAGGACCATAAGCCTGGGTTTTTTTTTATTAAGGCCTTCGGTTAGATTAATCTGCTCAACCAAGTCCGATTTGGTCAAAATCAATAAGTATATTATTGATCGGATTATTTCCATCATTAGGTTCAGTTTCCCCTATGGAGCTTTTCCGGGGATGTTATCTTATGGTTTGACTCTCTTACTGATAAGTCTAATTTATACTTTATCCAATTCGATATTTCGAATTATTACAACTCCACATTCCCTATCTTGCTAAATAATACTTTGATTTTCGCTCAGAAATTTGCGAATATCCGTAGTTCGGATATTGATGTCATTTTAGCGGCAAGGGAGACCCTCATTTCCTTCAACGAGCGTAATTGGAGGAGGGCTGATTCCACCAATTTCTTTGATACTATGGGGTCCTCAGATTCAGCACAGGTGACCGATTTAGTGGGCCTATATCTCCTTTCGCAGATTAAGGATAGTTTTCCTCTCCTTACCAGGGAATTATATAGGGACGATGCACTTCTAATTGCATGTGGCCAGTCTAAAACTGCGTTGAATAGATTGAAGAACGCTTTGAGAAGTTTCTTAAAAGATTTCTTTAATCTTAACATTATTTTTGATGTTAACTCCAGAGGGGTGAATTTCTTGGATGACTTTGAATTTGGATACTGGTTCATACTACCCATTTCGTAAGCCAAATAAATCCATTTCATATATCAATGTCTCTTCAAATCGTCTGGAATCTACTATTGATGGCATCATTACTGCCATTTCGATCAGAATCTCCAATTTGTCCGCAAACGAGGAGATTTTTGATCAACATGCAGCAGTATATAACGAAGTTAAGCAGCTTCAAAACTAAAATATCATATATACCTAACACGAGACTTAAGAACAAGCTGGCTGGTCTAGCACTTGACCATAGAAAGTCTTGAGAAACGCAATGAATTAATTGATTGCAACAAATGTAGGCCATTCGTTAGATACTTATATAGAGATTTTAGGAATAAATACTGGAAGCGAAATAGTAGTCGTGAGGAGATAAGTAAAACTAAGAGTTCACGTTCGAGAATACGGGAAGTTATCTGGTTTGCTCTCCACCTTTTCTCTTAGAGTAAGAAATCCGCACAAGACAAAAAGCAAATGGAAACAAAAAAGAAGTGCTCAAGTGTGCCACCCTGTACAAACTTTTTTTCTATACGACATAAAAATTAAATGAATTAAAAGAAAAGGAAGATTTTAATAAAGACTGATTTCATCAGTGTATTTGCGATGACATAATTCCTCCCCAAACTGAATTTTACAATTTCTTATATTTCGCACAAAACAAAAAGCAAATGGAAACAAATATTGCGTCTTAAGCAAGAGTCGTAATGAACACAAATATGCTATGCTATGCTAATTTGTTCAGGGCCTCTGAATAAATTTGAAATTTGCTTGCTCTAGTTGTTGTCATTGTAGGACACATTTTGCATGCATGCACGTTCACACACACACACGCGCGCGCGCACACGCACACACACATATAGATACATACACGCACACAGGGGACTAAACCGACTTTATCAATTTACTTACATTACACATTTAAGACCTTTTAACATGTAGATGTCCAATTTCGTTCAAATTCACACATGGGTAGTACTGTTACAAAGACAGTTTGTAACAGGTTTTGTGGGAAAAGCATCCACAGCTTTGGAAAACATTCATTGAACATCTGTCCCAAAAAATGAAAAAAAAAAAATTCAGTCTTTGTTTTCTCTTTATATGCATATGTATGAATATTTTGTATGTCTAACCCAAGAGGTTTTATTTGCTT